>NC_053022.1:401372744-401609541 GCF_003073215.2 Triticum urartu | reverse complement strand
CGTGACAACGCCTCCACATGTGCCACGTGGCTTCATGAACCGTAAGAGAGACACTGTGTAGCGTGCCATTGTGTTTTGCACATACTCGAAGTACTAGTAAGGTACACGTGCATTGCACGCATCAAATTTTGCAACCAAATTATGAATAAATACCACATTGTAGCATGTAAGCTCTGAGTCATATATGCCTGATGTAGACCTTCGTTTAATTCTTATAGTTCATATCATTCAAAATCAATTAGTTTTTATAAAAAAACCTAGGGCCTCTTTGATTCGTAGGATTTCCAAAACGCGGGAATAGGAAGAACATGGGATTAGAGTGGAATGTCGTCTTGAATCCTACAAGATGGTACGAGTGTTTGATTGTGCATAGAAAAAATGCAGAATTCTTTCAAAGAGATTTGAGTGAATGGGATGTTTCCTATGAAATCTAGTGCAAATGAATCATATGGAAAAATTCCTATGGTTTACAATCCTACGAATCAAACAACCAAGATAGGAAAAATTCCTAAGGATTAGAATCCTCCAAAATTCCTTTGAGAATCCTTTGAATCAAAGAAGCCCTTAATCTATTTTATGATTCATGGAATTGTGCGTTGTAAAGCATAAAGTAAAAAAACAAATAATGGCAATTCAACTAGAAAAAAGTTTGGGCAGTTATGATACGGAAGATTCTAGAACAAAGGAGAACCACTATTGTTTTGAGATTTGTGCATTGTGCTTAAGTTCAACCATGGAGTCTGCTAGATTGTACATGTGGCAAAATCCGGTGGGGGGCTAGAAGATGGTGCAAGGGGCCGAGTGGAGGGAGACTATGAAGGAGTGCACAACTGCGAGATCGATATTTAGAGAGAGGGGGCGAGAACGTGCGCTGTTGCGCGCTGTGGCAGAGCCATGAAAAATGTCCCATGAGCTAGGGGGCCAAGCATTGCTAATCCTTTACGAGGAGGGCCAATTCATCAACTTAAACCATTTTTACCAGGAATTTTCTAATGATCACATTCATATTAGTCTCGATATATAGTGATGTTAGGGGGGGCAGGCCCCTTGCTGCCCCCTGTCTTCGCCATTGTGCGCGCGTCTGAGAGATGAAGCGGAAGGCATGGATGATGAGAGGGGGGCATTGGATATATAATTAATGTGGGTGTATTAGGTATATATGTAATCCTATATAGAGCGGTATAGATTGATCGATATGGACGTGGGAAAGAGGGTGAGACCTCACTAGATATATAGATTGATCGGTTTATGTGGAAAACTATGAAAGACCTAGCTATATACACACATACATAAAGAACATCGATCGTTGCGCATGCACGTGAGAGATAAAGAATGCTCGATATGATGGAGAGGGGGATGTGTGTGTGTGCCTTCATGGGAGACCGACCTGAAGAACAAGATTGCATGTGTGCGATGGATAATGCCGACTGGTAGTGTGTGTGCATGCATGCATGAGAGAAAGTTAGTGGTACAATTATAAAGAGAAGACCAATGTGTGGGTGTAAAAGACTAGGTGAGGTCATAATCGATGTAAAGTTGAATTCAAATATTTGAATAAGAGATCATGATGTTTGAAACCCATGCATGCATGAATATAACGGAGATCTGCGCGGTGTGGTTTGGAAACGAGCATGTTGTAATGTATACACATTGAACAAGGTCACACTGGTTTGAATTTGAGATACCGATGGCAGACATCATTTGGCCACATTGCATCCATGCATGGACACACTATTCTAATTGGAGATGATGGGTGGCTTTCGCATCACATATCTATATCTATACCCCTATATATATACATATATATATATTATATTTTTTATATAGTGTGCGGATAACTTTAACTTTGAAAGATGGTCATTGGATGAGGCCAATCCGATGGTGCAGAGCTGGCAAATTTGAGCACTACTGGCCGTTGGATATCATCTAGATTCCACCAGATTTTGCCACATGTACAACCTAGAAGACTCTATGGTTGAACTTAAGCATAATGCATAAACCTCAAAACACAAGCACTTCTTCTTTGTTCTAGAATCTTCCGCATCAGAATTTCCCAAATGTTTTTCTACATCATTTGTTTTTACTTTATGCCTTACAATGCACAATTCCATGAATCTTTAAAATAGATTAGATTTCTTATAAAAACTAGATGATTTTGAATGAAATGAACTATAAGAATTAAACGAACATCTACATCATACTAGTCTAAATTGTGTCTATGTGTGTGTTGTGCGTGTTAAACACATTGTACGTAGTATATCATACTAGTCTAAATTGTCTTTTTTTCTTTTGGGTACACGTCAAGCTTGTTCTCCCGAAATTTCAAGCCGTGCCTTGTTATGCCGAAATTTCAAGCTAGCATCTCTGTCTATCGTGCTGCAAAACTCCCGCCTCTTCAACCCGCGCCTTGTTACCCCAAAATATTTAAAATAAATCTTTGTCTCATTGTGCTCCGACAACTCCCTCCATCTCAACCCACGCCTTGCTATTCCAAAATTACAATGCGTGCGAAAACTCCCACGTCCCGTGAAATCCCGACACGTGAAATGCCCATGATACCCCTGAACCGAAAGAACCACCTAAAATCGGTGGGGGTACTTTCGTAACTTACCCCACATTGCGGACAAGCGCATCTGAGGGAGTCCTGGATTAGGGGGTCTCCGGACAGCCGGACTATATCCTTTGGCCGGACTGTTGGACTATGAAGATACGAGATTGAAGACTTCGTCCCGTGTCCGGATGGGACTCTACTTGGCGTGGAAGGCAATCTAGGCAATACGGATATGGCTATCTCCTCCTTTGTAACCGACCTTGTGTAACCCTAGCCCCCTCCGGTGTCTATATAAACCGGAGGGTTTTAGTCCGTAGGACAACATACAATCATACCATAGGCTAGCTTCTAGGGTTTAGCCTCTCCGATCTCGTGGTAGATCAACTCTTGTACTACTCATATTATCAAGAATAATCAAGCAGGATGTAGGGTTTTACCTCCATCAAGAGGGCCCGAACCTGGGTGAAACATCATGTCCCCTGCCTCCTATTACCATCCGCCTTAGACACACAGTTAGGGACCCCCTACCCGAGATCCGCCAGTTTTGACACCGACATTGGTGCTTTCATTGAGAGTTCCTCTGTGTCATCGCCGTTAGGCTTGATGGCTCCTTCGATCATCGATAGCGATGCGGTCCAGGGTGAGACTTTTCTCCCTGGACAGATCTTTGTATTCGGCGGCTTCGCACTGTGGGCCTACTCACTTCGCCATCTGGAGCAGATCGAGAGTTACGCCCCTGGCCACCAGGTCAGATTTGGAAGCTTAAACTACACGGCCGACATCCGCGGGGACTTGATCTTCGACGGATTCGAGCCCCTGCCGAGTGCGCCGCACGGTCACGATGAGCATGATTTAGCTTTGCCATCGGACAGTGTTCAGGAGACCGCACCGGCAACCGCTCCGACCCTCAATTCGGAGCCAATTGCGCCATCCATGAATGAGTGGATAGACCCCGCCACGGAGGCCGTATTCTCAGCGGCGATCGAGCCGAGTATCGACCTTACCGTTCACGGGAGCCGTGACGCCGAACTACCGGATTCTTCCCCAGCCACGGACTCCGAACCGCTTGCGCCCGTTCCTACCGAATCTGACTGGGCGCCGATCATGGAGTTCACCTTCGCGGATATCTTTCAGCACTCGCCCTTCGGCGACATAGTGAACTCATTAAGGTCCCTCTCCCTGTCAGGAGAGTCCTGACCGAACTATGTTCGGCAAGATCGGGATGCGGATGACGAAGAAATTCGTTGCCCACCCACCACCCACTAGTAGCCACTATCGACAATTTGACCGACATGCTCGACTTCGACTCCGAAGACATCGACGGTATGGACGACGATGCGGGAGCCGAAGAGGAACCACTGCCCTTAGGGCACTGGACAACCACCTCATCATATGATATATACATGGTGAACACACCCAAAGAAGGCAATGGCGACGAGACAGCGGAGGATGACCCTCCAAGAAGCAACCCAAGCGCCGGCGTCAGCGGCGCCGCTCTAAGTCTCGCCAAAGTAAAAGCGGTGACACCGGCACAGGAGATAATAGCACTCCGGACAGTGCCGAAGACGACAACAATCCACTCCAGCAAGATTTAGAGAAGGAGGATGGAGAAGCCAGCCCTCCCGAGAGAGCGGCAGATGGAGAGGCGGAGGATGATAATTACATGCCTCCCTCCGAAGACGAGGCAAGCTTCGACGACGAATTTGTCGTGTCGGAGGATCCCACCGAACAAGAGCGCTTCAAGCGCAGACTCATAGCCATGACAAATAGCCTTAAGAAAAAGCAGCAACAACTTCAAGCTGATCAAGATTTGCTAGCTGACAGATGGACTGAAGTCCTTGCGTGTGACACCCCGATAATTATGCTACAGTAATCTCCCACTGATGGTGCCAAGTCATCAAGTTTAACCAAGCCAAATTACCATTTGATAAAAATCAATCATTTTCAAATTTAAAATAAAGTCAAAATTAATATTTCTTCAAACTGCAAAACCATAATTTTGAAAATATTTACTAAGTAATTGTGGTGGAGAAACCAACATTTTATAAGATGGTATAATGCCCTAAAACAATTAAAACAGGGGCCAAAACAATATTCTAATTGCTTTTTAAATTATATAAATTCTAATTTATTTCTTTTATCAACCTAACATTTTGTGGCAATGCAAAATAATGCAATGATAACTATGTGACAAGTTGAACATTTTACAAAGGTCATTTGGTGGCTCAATTTAATACAAAATAGACAACAAAAAAAGAAAATGGAAAACGCCTAGCTAATACTGTACTGGTGGGCTCTATGTGCAACAGTGCTATGGCCCAGCCCGATGGGGTTCATCCCCTTCCTCTGTACAGGACACAGGGCGTGGCAGCCATCCACCGGCTCCATTGCCGGCAGGGTGCACGCGCCGTCCATCCGATACCTCCCCGCCGTCTATAAGACCATCCCGATGCCTAGACGAACCCTAGTCGTCCACTCCTTCCCCTCGCGCCGTTCTCTTCCTCCCCGCACACACCCGAACCACCACCGCCATGGCCGTCATCATTCGCGCACTCCCCGTCATCCCCGAAGCCTGAGGTCGTGCCCCTGGACTTCGCTGTCGCCCGCTACTTCCTCTACTGCCTCCCGTTGAAGCTCGGCGCCACTACATCGCCTGCATCGAGTCATCTTCCACCTCCGGCCGCCGCTCATCGCCGCTTCGATTTGTCGCCTCCAAGCCTTCCCCGAGCTTTCTTTGCACCTCTATAGGTTCGCGGTGAGGTCCCCGACCGATTCCCCTCGTTCCCTAGTTCAATCCACCTCGTTAGGCGCCGCCCCTGTGCTCGTCCATGGCCACCATGGCCGGAGCCCGAGCTCCTGCATACATACTCTGCTGCTGCCTCCCCCTCACTATCGCGCCCTGCCTCACCTAGAGGCCCCTTCGGGCTGCGCCCGGGCGCTCGCTGGCGGGGCCGCCTGCAGACGTCCTTGTCGCCCGAGGCGCGCCCCGCTACGGCTGCCGCTGCCGCACTCGTACTGCTGCTCTTGCCGCTGCCGCGGCAAGTACTGCTACTGCTGCCCGCTATGCACTACTGCTGCTCCTTGCGTGCTGCAACGCTGCCCCTCACCCGCATCGCCCGGCGCCGCCGCTCCCCTACTGCTTCCGGCTGCGCGCCCCGCTCGCCCGTCAGCGCCGGCTTCGTCCATGGCCTCGACCAGTGCCGCGCAAGCAGGCTCACCCCTTCGCTGGCCGTGGCCTGGGCGAGTACCTAATGGGTCCAAGCCCAGTTTAATTAGAGGGGTAACCTCCCCAATTAGTATCTAGTAAAAAAAGGGGGGGGTACCCTGTTAGATATTTTTTAGTGCTAGTTAAATTTTACACCCCATGACATGTGGGTCCATTGACCCTGTTGACCAGTCAAAGTTTGACTAGTCTACCTTTTGACTACACTGTTGACTAGACCCCTGGACCCCACCTGTCATACTAAGAGGCTAGTTACCCTTTAGGTACACATAGCAGTTTTCTCATTTAGCATTTCGAATTAAATTATATCCAGAAATTTAGAAAATCATTTAAAACTTTGAAAAATTATATAAAATAATCCGTAACTCGGATGAAAATACTTTGTACATGAAAGTTTCTCAGAACGACGAGACGAATCTGGATATGTAGCCCGTTCGTCCGCCACACATCCCTAGCATAGCAAATGCGCAACTTTTCCCCTCCAATTCATCTGTCCGAAAACGTGAAACACCGGGGATATTTTCCCGGATGTTTCCCCCCCTTCACCGGTATCACCTCATATCGCGTTAGAACACGTTTAGCTCTGCCTGTTGTCATGTTATGCACTTGCTTGCTATGTATTTACTGTTTCTCCCCCCTCTTCTCTTCGGTAGACCCCGTGACGATGCTGATGCCCCTGTGGTCGACTACGTCACGGACGACCCCTCCTTATTGTCTGAGCAACCAGGCAAGCCCCCCCTTTGATCACCAGATATCGCCTACTCTTCTCTCTACTTCTTGCATTAGAGTAGTGTAGCATGTTACTGCTTCCCGTTAATCCTATCCTGATGCATAGCATGTCCTTGCTACTACTGTTGTTACCTTTACCTGCTATCCTACTGCGTAGTATAGGATGCTAGTGTTCCATCAGTGGCCCTACACTCTTGTCCGTCTGCCATGCTATACTACTGGGCCGTGATCACTTCGGGAGGTGATCACGGGCATATACTATATACTTTACACTGTTACATTACCTGTGATACTGTTCGGAGATGGGGGCTGAAGGGGCAGGTGGCTCCATCCCGGTAGAGGTGGGCCTGGGTTCCCGACGGCCCTCGACTGTTACTTTGTGGTGGAGCGACATGGCAGGTTGAGCCCACCTAGGAGAGAGGTGGGCCTGGCCCTGGTCGGCGTTCGCGGATACTTAACACGCTTAACGAGATCTTGGTATTTGATCTGAGTCTGGCTACTGGCCTATACGCACTAACCATCTATGCGGGGACAGTTATGGGCACTCGACGTCGTGGTATCAGCCGAAGCCTTCGTGACGTTAGCGGCTGAGCGGGGCGTGCTGGGTTGGACTGCGTAATGCAACTTCCTTTGTAATGGAGGTTGCTAGGTCTGCTCACCGGCCGCGTACGCAACGTGGAGGTGTGCAATGGGCGATGGGCCCAGAACCCCTGCGCCATAGGATTTAGGCCGGCGTGCTGACCTCTCTGTTGTGCCTAGGTAGGGTTGCGACGTGTTGATCTTACGAGGCCGGGCATGACCCAGAAAAGGGTGTCCGGACAAAGGGGATCGAGCGTGTTGGGTAATGTGGTGCACCCCTACAGGGAAGTTAATCTATTCGAATAGCCGTGATCTTCGGTAACAGGACAATTTGGAGTTGTACCTTGACCTTATGACAACTAGAACCGGATACTTAATAAAACACACCCTTCCAAGTGCCAGATATTACCCGGTGGTCGCTCTCTAACAGGGCGACAAGGAGAGGATCATCGGTTAGGATTATGTTACACGATGCTACTTGGTGAACTTACCATCTACTCTCTTCTCCTGCTGCAAGATGGAGGTTACCAGAAGCGTAGTATTCGATAGGACTAGCTATCCCCCTCTTATTCCGGCATTCTGCAGTTCAGTCCACATATGATACCCTTATTCCATTTGATACCAATGCATACATATGTAGTGTAGCTCCTTGCTTGCGAGTACTTTGGATGAGTACTCACGGTTGCTTTGTTCCTCCCTTTTCCCCCTTCCTATACCCGTTTGCTGCCATCAGACGATGGAGTCTAGGATCCAGACGACACCGTCGACAATGACTACTACTACTCGGGAGGTGCCTACTACTACGTGCAGCCCGCTGACGACGACCATGAGTAGTTTAGGAGGATCCCAGGCAGGAGGCCTGCGCCTCTTTTGATCTGTATCCCAGTTAATGCTAGCCTTCTTAAGGCAGACTTGTTTAACTTATGTCTGTACTCAGATATTGTTGCTTCTGCTGACTCGTCTATGATGGAGCTCTTGTATTCGAGCCCTCGAGGCCCCTGGCTTGTAATATGATGCTTGTATGACTTATTTTTATTTGTAGAGTTGTGTTGTGATATCTTCCCGTGAGTCCCTGATCTTGATCGTACACGTTTGCGTGTATGATTAGTGTACGGTTAAATCGGGGGCGTCACAAGTTGGTATCAGAGCCGACTGCCTGTAGGAATCCCCCTTCCACACTCCTTGGCCGAAGTCGAGTCTAGACATTACAAAAACTTTTACTAACATGGCTGTGTGCCTTATGGGCCCACGTTGCCATCTGGGTGGTATTAGGATCTTTTAATCCTCGACCTATACTCTGGGATTCTGATCTCTCTTCTATTCGGGTTAAATGTTTTTACTGATTATAAATCTAGGTTCTCGATACCACTTCCTGCCGGAGAGCCCCTTCATTCCAGATGGTCGACTGCTTCACCAGAAGGTTCCAAAGATGCTATTCGAATTTTCCTCGAGACACCTGTGTCCACCGCCTTTGCAATTCCATACCGCTGTTATATCCTTATGTATAACTACATACCCTTGCCACTCTGACATTCAATCCCCTTTGGTCTTGTTATTAAAAGATGCCTCGTAATACTCTCCGTTGACCCGATAACCCTTTGAGCTTACTGCCTTGCAGTTCTTGCCTCATGAATACCTCCTATGGATAATTCCTCGCACTTGCTGAGTATCTTTTCATCCCTAGTTGTTCAAGTGTTTCGTGAAGTTCTTCAAAATACTATTCGATATTCCGAAAATCCTCAGTAGCTTAATGCTCTGTGAATACTTGTCTGCTTACATTATGGTTAATTCCATATGTCTAGTAGTCTTCGTTGACATCCCTTGACTTTGCCATTTTGACCCTAATGATTCAATATGTGCGTATGCACGCGATCATCAGGATATCCTTTTAAATTATCTTCCCGGCTCAAACGACATTTTAAACATGAGCTGGATCTCGAACAATCTAATTGCCATCGATTATTCCTCTAAGCCTACTCGGCTTACCCATCCTTAATCAGAGCCCTTGCTTCTGATCCCTTGTCTTGGAATTCATAATTCATTTTCATTTGAGCTTTGAGTTAGCCAGTTGTTTCTATAATCTGATCTCCTTGCCTTCTTTCTTCCTCTGGTTGAGTATCGATGCTCACGTCGGATCCCTTGCGGACCACTAGACCCTTTGCCGGATTTTATCCAACAACGTCCTTCATATTCAATAAGCTAGTGAGCCTCTTCCTTGGATACATAATGCCTTTGGTAAATTGTATCCTCTGCTTTCTCAACCATGCTCTGTTTTCGAGCTGGTGGTATTTACGATTGTAGCTTGTGGTATATGTTTCTAAGATGCCCCTATGGGTTGAACCTATACATTCTCTAAAACCTTGTGAACCCAAAAGATTTCACGGGTCATACTTATCTGGTATTGCACTAGGTAAAAACTTCAACAAGTAATGTCATTTTTGAGATATGAGAGGTGAATGAAAGGTTATGCGTTGAACAAGTGGGAGTCGACCTTGAACCCTGTGTTCATGCCCATGGACACGATGTAGACCTTATCATTAAAGCTTCTGTTAAATTAATTATTCCTCAGTATATGTTCATCTTATATCTGGGATCTGGCCTTTTGCAATCATGGTTCCGACCATGTTCTCCTTTAAATACCATTTCCTATGCAAGTTTAAGCACTTGTCTTCTGCATAGCAATACCCCAGCCCAACCTCTACTTTGATATGTTGTCGAGTATTACCCCCTGGTATCTCAAGATTATCAGGAACTGCATAACTTCTTATGAGTTCTTCATCAAGTGCTACATTCTCATTGATTCCAATTTTTCACGGGCTCTGAGTTATTTAACACTCAAAGACATCAATAACTGACTCGAGTCCGCATCGTGATTAAGCAGCTCTTGGTAACCTTCATTACTTACGAGTTTGAACTCAATCACGTCATTCCTAGTCTGTTTGGCTATATCCTTGTCGTGATGATTTTAACTGTGCTACGTGGTCCTCATCCCAGAGCATAATTTTTGACGATGAGCTAAGCTTACGTCAATCTTTCCTCATCATATCATTTCACTTTGGACAGCAAGCTTGCTTTGGAGTTTGTGTCGTACCCTTGGTACCATTAACCTTTCGCTTCATCATTCCTTTGACTTGATGTCATCGCCGATCTATTACATCTTCGTGGAGCCTCTCGACAAAAATTGTCGTGATCATCATCAACATCTTGACTCCTTCCTGGATATCAATTGAATTCATGAGGAGAAATGACATCCTTGCCCTCGATAAATTTTATTATCATCAACCACTTTATTGCCTTCCCTCCAACACAAACTTTTTCGTGTTTTGTGTTATACCTTGAGTTCCTTGCTATCCAGCATTTGTTCTTCTTTACCTTGGAATATTACCACCTTTTATGTCAAGAATGTCATGGTAATTTTACCACCTCTTGAGAATTCTTGATATAGTAATATCTCTCGCCATTTGCGTTCATTTCTTGGTCTCCGTGTTGTTTCTAACCGGAATACGGACAAATGGTCTGTGATGTGTAAATTCTAAACTTCTAGCAACCCTATTGCTATGAAGTTATTGGTCTAAAGTTTCATTCTAAGTCTATTGCTTATTGAATCATCATTCGAACATTGATCGCGCTACCTAGTCCAGATTCCTGGGTGCACCCTTCTATCGTTGTTCAGCTGTGTATGTTTCCCTCGAGCATACATCATTATATCATCTGATCCGACAAATGATATTTCCTTGTTCACATAATTGTGGAAATCCATCTTTTGGGAATCTCGATGAATGGTCGCTGAGTCCATCAGCCACCTCCTCATTCTCTCCCTGGTTTAATGATGAACTCTTGTTTCGAAACTCACTTCCATAAGTTCATCTCCCGTGAATCTTACAATGTCATCTCGACAATTTGTGTTGCACCTTTCTTCTTAGGCATCCTGAGTCTGAGTTATCCTGACACCAATCAGATATGAATCTCGGTCAGATATGATGGTTGGAACATATTTCCAAGAGTTATAACAATGGTCTTTATGTGACCCGGTAAGGTGATGTCGTGCCTAGCACACCTGGCCGAAGGCCCTATTGTTATAGTTTCCTTTTTAGCAAGCTTAGCGATTCTTTCATGAGGAAATCATAAGACTTATTTTATAAGTTGTTCCTGATGAATCCTTTGTGTATGCAAAGTCTGACCTTTGCTTGAAGACCATGTCAATGCTATCTCGAAGCATGTATTTGGTACTCCTATCATCGATAAGGACATTTGTAGCACAATGCTAAATTTTCCTTATCAATTATCCAAACACATTTGTTTGGGTAATGTCATGAAATTCCTCTCCCTTTACCTAAATGATTTTCTACTTCTATCCTGTCATGGATGTCATGCTCTCTTTTTCCTTGGGAAGGATATACCCCTGAAATATGTGTTTAAACACATTTTCCTTTCTATTGTTCTGTTTAATTTCATAATCATATTATCCTTTCCATTGATTGGTTTGACCTTTCTTGAGGTCTATATGATCTAAGCAGTAATATTCTCCTGCTTATGTAAACCCCTCGATGTACAATTCTGTCAAGCAAGACCCTGTTCCTATTGTTGATGACATTCCGGTAGCCACCGATGGACAAGAACCTTGCCTATTGGTCCGCCTCGTTCAACGAGAAGGAAAAGGTTCTCTTCGTCCCTCGCCCTTGGTACCAACGTTGTTGCCAACATAACCGACAGGCTACCCTCTGACATGTCTTTCTATCATGACCGTGTAAGATGTCAACGGCCTTTCTACTTTTAACCCACATGGTGGGCCCATAACCCACAGTTCCACAGGATCGAAACCTGACTCTCCTGTAACCCTGATTTCCAAGGTTATTCCTCGCACTTGACTCTGTATGCATCCACAGGCCACCTTCCTAGAAATGACCTATTCTAGTTTTAGATGCAATACTTATTCGCATTGCCCTGAAACCCTTTCATCTTCTCACTAGGCATTGAATGATTGCCTAGCTGCTTGAAACTTCTTATTGTACCTTCGAACTTTACTCTCGATGTGTTTTATTTGTTCAACTCGAGAGGTACTCGTACGCTCATTCATGGGTTAATCCCAGATTATTACCCTTATAGCATTCTGTCGTTGCCGATCTGCCCCGTTACCTATTCGTAAGTACGACGGAGTTTGTGAAGAAAGGATGACGACTTCATCACGACGATATGAAGCAGAGAAATGAAAACACCAATGAAAGGGATCACCTTCTTCGAGAAGAGCAGCCAGGAACGAGAAGACTCGTTAGAATATCGTAGCCAACTATTTCCCCCTTACTCCACCTCTTAAATCTCGGGACGAGATTTCTTGTAGTGGAGGAGATTTGTGACACCCCGATAATTATGCTACAGTAATCTCCCACTGATGGTGCCAAGTCATCAAGTTTAACCAAGCCAAATTGCCATTTGATAAAAATAAATCATTTTAAAATTTAAAATAAATTCAAAATTAATATTTCTTCAAACTGCAAAACTAAACTGTTCATAATTTTGAAATATTTACTAAGTAATTGTGGTGGAGAAACCAACATTTTATAAGATGGTATAATGCCCTAAAACAATTAAAACAGGGGCCAAAACAATATTCTAATTGCTTTTTAAATTATATAAATTCTAATTTATTTCTTTTATCAACCTAACATTTTGTGGCAATGCAAAATAATGCAATGATAACTATGTGACAAGTTGAACATTTTACAAAGGTCATTTGGTGGCTCAATTTAATACAAAATAGACAACAAAAAAAGAAAATGGAAAAGGCCTAGCTAATACTGTACTGGTGGGCTCTATGTGCAACAGTGCTATGGCCCAGCCCAATGGGGTTCATCCCCTTCCTCTGTACAGGACACAGGGCGTGGCGGCCATCCACCGGCTCCATTGCCGGCAGGGTGCACGCACCGTCCATCCGCTACCTCCCCGCCGTCTATAAGACCATCTCGACGCCTAGACGAACCCTAGTCGTCCACTCCTTCCCCTCGTGCCGTTCTCTTCCTCCCCGCACACACCCGAACCACCACCGCCATGGCCGTCGTCATTCGCGCACTCCCCGTCATCCCCGAAGCCTGAGGTCGTGCCCCTGGACTTCGCTGTCGCCCGCTACTTCCTCTACTGCCTCCCGTTGAAGCTCGGCGCCACTACATCGCCTGCATCGAGTCATCTTCCACCTCCGGCCGCCGCTCATCGCCACTTCGATTTGTTGCCTCCAAGCCTTCCTCGAGCTTTCTTTGCACCTCTACAGGTTCGTGGTGAGGTCCCCGACCGATTCCCCTCGTTCCCTAGTTCAATCCACCCCGTTAGGCGCCGCCCCTGTGCTCGTCCATGGCCACCATGGCCGGAGCCCGAGCTCCTGCATACATACTCTGCTGCTGCCTCCCCCTCACTATCGCGGCCTGCCTCAACTAGAGGCCCCTTCGGGCTACGCCCGGGCGCTCGCTGGCGGGGCCGCCTGCAGACGTCCATGCCGCCCGAGGCGCGCCCTGCTACAGCCGCCGCTGCCGCACTTGTACTGCTGCTCTTGCCGCTGCCGCGGCAAGTACTGCTACTGCTGCCCGCTATGCACTACTGCTGCTCCTTGTGTGCTGCAACGCTGCCCCTCACCCGCATCGCCCGGCGGCGCCGCTCCCCTGCTGCTGCCGGCTGCGCGTCCCGCTCACCCGTCACCGCTGGCTTCGTCCATGGCCTCGACCAGTGCCGCGCAAGCAGGCTCACCCCTTCGCTGGCCGTGGCCTCGGCCAGTACCTAATGGGTCCAAGCCCAGTTTAATTAGAGGGGTAACCTCCCCAATTAGTATCTAGTAAAAAAGGGGGAATACCCTGTTAGATTTTTTTAGTGCTAGTTAAATTTTACACCCGATGACATGTGGGTCCATTGACCCTGTTGACCAGTTAAAGTTTGACTGGTCTACCTTTTGACTGCACTGTTGACTAGACCCCTGGACCCCACCTTTCATACTAAGAGGCTAGTTACCCTCTGGGTACACATAGCAGTTTTCTCATTTAGTATTTTGAATTAAATTAAATCCAAAAATTTAGAAAATCATTTAAAACTTTGAAAAATAATATAAAATAATCCGTAACTCGGATGAAAATACTTTGTACATGAAAGTTGCTCAGAATGACGAGACAAATCCGGATACGCAGCCCGTTCGTCCGCCACACATCCCTAGCATAGCAAACGTGCAACTTTTCCCCTCCGATTCATCTGTCCGAAAACACGAAACACCGGGGATATTTTCCCGGATGTTTCCCCCTTCACCGGTATCACCTCATATCGCGTTAGAACACGTTTAGCTTTGCCTGTTGTCATGTTATGCACTTGCTATCTATGTATTTACTGTTTCTCCGCCCTCTTCTCTTTGGTAGACCCCGTGACGATGCTGATGCCCCTGTGGTCGACTACGTCACCGACGACCCCTCCTTCTTGTCTGAGCAACCAGGCAAGCCCCCCCACCTTTGATCACCAGATATCGCCTACTCTTCTCTCTACTTCTTGCATTAGAGCAGTGTAGCATGTTACTGCTTCCCGTTAATCCTATCCTGATGCATAGCATGTCCTTGCTACTACTGTTGTTACCTTTACCTGCTATCCTACTGCTTAGTATAGGATGCTGGTGTTCCATCAGTGGCCCTACACTCTTGTCCGTCTGCCATGCTATACTACTGGGCCGTGATCACTTCGGGAGGTGATCACGGGCATATACTATATACTTTACACTGTTACATTACCTGTGATACTGTTCGGAGATGGGGGCTGAAGGGGCAGGTGGCTCCATCCCGGTAGAGGTGGGCCTGGGTTCCCGATGGCCCTCGGCTGTTACTTTGTGGTGGAGCGACATGGCAGGTTGAGCCCACCTAGGAGAGAGGTGGGCCTGGCCCTGGTCGGCGTTCGCGGATACTTAACACGCTTAACGAGATCTTGGTATTTGATCTGAGTCTGGCTACTGGCCTATACGCACTAACCATCTACGCGGGGACAGTTATGGGCACTCGACGTCGTGGTATCAGCCGAAGCCTTCGTGACGTTAGCGGCTGAGCGGGGCGCGCTGGGTTGGACTGCGTAATGCAACTTCCTTTGTAATGGAGGTTGCTAGGTCTGCTCACCAGCCGCGTACGCAACGTGGAGGTGTGCAATGGGCGATGGGCCCAGACCCCTGCGCCATAGGATTTAGGTCGGTGTGCTGACCTCTCTGTTGTTCCTAGGTAGGGCTGCGATGTGTTGATCTTCCGAGGCCGGGCATGACCCAGAAAAGTGTGTCCGGACAAAGGGGATCGAGCGTGTTGGGTAATGTGGTGCACCCCTGCAGGGAAGTTAATCTATTCGAATAGCCATGATCTTCGATAACAGGACGACTTGGAGTTGTACCTTGACCTTATGACAACTAGAACCGGATACTTAATAAAACACACCCTTCCAAGTGCCAGATATAACCCGGTGGTCGCTCTCTAACAGGGCGACGAGGAGAGGATCATCGGTTAGGATTATGCTACGCGATGCTACTTGGTGAACTTACCATCTACTCTCTTCTCCTGCTGCAAGATGGAGGTTACCAGAAGCGTAGTCTTTGATAGGACTAGCTATCCCCCTCTTATTCCAGCATTCTGCAGTTCAGTCCACATATGATACCCTTATTCCATTTGATACCAATGCATACATATGTAGTGTAGCTCCTTGCTTGCGAGTACTTTGGATCAGTACTCACGGTTGCTTTGTTCCCCCTTTTCCCCCTTCCTATACCCGTTTGCTGCGATCAGACGATGGAGTCCAGGAGCCAGACGACACTGTCGTCGACTACTACTACTACTACTACTACTACTCGGGAGGTGCCTACTACTACGTGCAGCCCGCTGACGACGACCATGAGTAGTTTAGGAGGATCCCAGGCAGGAGGCCTGCGCCTCTTTCGATCTGTATCCCAGTTAGTGCTAGCCTTCTTAAGGCAGACTTGTTTAACTTATGTCTGTACTCAGATATTGTTGCTTCCGCTGACTCGTCTATGATCGAGCTCTTGTATTCGAGCCCTCGAGGCCCCTGGCTTGTAATATGATGCTTGTATGACTTATTTTTATTTGTAGAGTTGTGTTGTGATATCTTCCTGTGAGTCCCTGATCTTGATCGTACACATTTGCGTGTATGATTAGTGTACGGTCAAATCGGGGGCGTCACATTGCGGCCGAGGAATATGAACTCGAGCCCCCCTCCAAGAGTTACCCAAAGCGCAGGTTGCTACCCCGACTAGAGGAGGAAGCATTAAAACCTACATCTCCAGCATATGACGCGGCTGATCGGCCACCTCGTGGCCGCGATAGAGAGGCATTTCAACCAAAAACTCAGCCCGCACCCCGACGCCACTCAAATAAAAATGACAAGGCACGGGGAAACATGCTAGACCTGCGAGACGTATTGGAGGACAAAGCAAAACACGCAAGATCGATCTACGGATCACGAGGACGCGCCACTATGGGAGACGATAACCGTCACGCCGGATACAGTAGAAGTAAATCCGGTGGACCGAACACAGCGGACAAGAATCATTCGAGCTGCATCGCGACATAGCCCACTACAGAGGCACCGCACACCCCATATGCTTCACAGACGAAGTAATGGATCACCAAATCCCAGAGGGTTTCTAACCCGTAAATATCGAATCATACGACGACACAACAGATCCTGCGGTATGGATCGAGGACTTCCTCCTGCACATCCACATGGCCCGCGGTGACGATCTACACGCCATCAAATACCTCCCACTCAAGCTCAAAGGACCAGCTCGGCATTGGCTCAACAGCCTGCCAGCAGAATCCATTGGATGTTGGGAAGATCTGGAAGCCGCATTCCTCGACAACTTCTAGGGCACTTATGTGCGACCACCAGATGCCGATGACTTGAGCCACATAATTCAGCAGCCAGAGGAATCGGCCAGGCAATTCTGGACACGGTTCCTAACAAAGAAAAATCAAATCGTCGACTGTCCGGACACAGAAGCCCTAGCAGCTTTTAAGCACAACATCCGCGACGAGTGGCTCGCCCGGCACCTTGGCCAGGAAAACACGAAATCTATGGCAGCCCTCATGACACTCATGACCCACTTTTGCGCGGGAGAAGACAGCTGGCTGGCTCGCAGCAATAACATATCAAAGAACCATGGTACTTCAGATACCAAGGATAGCAATGGCAGGTTACGTCGCAACAAACATAAGCGCCGCGTCAACAGTGACAATACCGAGGATACGGCAGTCAATGCCGGATTCAGAGGCTCTAAACTCGGTCAGCGTAAAAAGCCATTCAAAAGAAGCACTCCAGGCCCGTCCAGTTTGGACCGTATACTCGATCGCTCATGCCAAATACATGGCGCCCCTGACAAGCCAGCCAACCACACCAACAGGGAATGTTGGGTGTTCAAGCAGGCCAGCAAGTTAAATGCCGAAAACAAAGACAAGGGGCTACATAGCGATGACGAGGAAGAGCCCCGGCAACCGAACACCAGAGGACAGAAGAGGTTCCCCCCACAAATGCGGACGGTGAACATGATATAAGCAACCCACATCCCCAAGAGGGAGCGGAAGCGTGCGTTAAGGGACGTATATGCGTTGGAGCCAGTCGCCCCAAAGTTCAACCCATGTTCCTCCTGTTGGATCACCTTCGATCGCAGGGACCACCCCACTAGTATCCGTCATGGCGGATTCGCCGCACTGGTCCTAGACCCAATCATCGACGGATTTCACCTCACTCGAGTCCTTATGGACGGTGGCAGCAGCCTGAACCTGCTTTATCATAACACAGTGCACAAAATGGGTATAGACCCCTCAAGGATCAAACCCACAAGAACGACCATTAAAGGCATAATACCAGGTGTAGAGGCCCATTGCACAGGCTCAGTCACACTGGAAGTGGTCTTCGGATCCCCGGATAACTTCTGAAGCGAAGAGTTAATCTTCGATATAGTCCCGTTCCGCAGTGGCTATCATGCACTGCTCGGGCGAACCGCATTTGCGAGATTCAACGCAGTACCACACTATGCATATCTCAAGCTCAAGATTCCAGGACCTCGGGGGGTCATCACAGTCAATGGAAACACAGAGCGCTCTCTCCGCACGGAGGAGCACACTGCAGCCCTCGCAGCAGAAGCGCAAAGCAGCCTCTTAAGGCAATCCACCAGTTTGGCGATTAAAGACCCGGACACCTTCAAGCGCGCCCGGAGTAAACGGCAACAAGACCGCCTAGCACGTTCCGAGCTCGCATAGGAATGCGGCCCCCACCCCAGTACCAGCCAAACGGCGAAATCCGTCCACGCATACATAATTACACATTGAAAATACCATGGGCACAGGTGGGGAGGGGGGCACGACTATGGCACGCCCCAAGACGCGGCTCAACCACACTAGGGGCCTCCCGCTTTTTTATTTTTCTCTCTTTCAGGACTTTAATCTATGGAAACCCCGTCCGGCAGTACGATTGCCGGACACACGATGCAACAACCAAGGAGGCGGAAAGCTACATGGCACCACGGAACTCCCAGGTGGTCTCTAACAACGAGTGAAATACCTGCTTTAAATACCATTCCTCAGCTTGCCCTTGGAGGGGACATGTCAAATAGTCCTACTTTTTTTCTTATCACACTACTTGTATCGTTCTGCTTTGACGCACCTTTTTGAATAAACAATGCATAGCACTAGACTATTACCGCATTCTCTATTCTTCTTTTTTTATATACATGTTCATTTATGACATTCAGCACCCGTACACTCTGCCAATACGCCAGGGGCTTAAGCGTACCCCATAATACGGTGTGAGAAGTCCATACACTTTCGACAGTGTGGCACCCCGAACTTATAGCATTATATGCATCAGCTCCGAATCATGTCTTGGGTCAATAGTTGGGTTTTCCCGGCTCCCATGTTTTGGTACCTTACGTTCCGCTATATCGGCTAAGGTAGCACTGGGAGAACTACTGCGATTGTGCCCCGGTTCAGCTGGGCTAAGCACCTCAGTAGAGAAAGCTAAAATTGACTGTCATGATAAGGCGAGAGCTGGTTGCTGTTCGAGAGGTCTCGAGTCCCTAAAGACTTATGCCGCTTAGAGCGAGGAGTCGGCTTTGTCCGGCTTAAGGCATGTATAGCGCCCCGAATCCGGCCTTCCGAATACCAGGGGCTTCGCCAAAATTTAAAATTGTAGAATTCTATGGCTACGTGAGAGTGATAAAGCATTATAGTCCGATTTCCTTGTTCGTTGAGCTGAGCACCTCCCTCGAAGGACCCAACAATGGGAAAAAGAGTACTCAGATTTATCCCGAACACCCCAGCACTCGTGGCATGGGGGCAGAAGCTAACGACTGGCCATCTCTCAGATCTGATAAACAGCCGCACAGAAGGTAATATTTTAAATTCAAACAAGCGTTTGATAGCG
This sequence comes from Triticum urartu, assembly GCF_003073215.2. Lineage (NCBI taxonomy): Eukaryota > Viridiplantae > Streptophyta > Magnoliopsida > Poales > Poaceae > Triticum > Triticum urartu. The sequence continues at coordinate 401,590,033 of NC_053022.1, read as the reverse complement.
CATATGAACAAGTTTTCATAATACAGGATCACACGAGCAAGTTCATTCCAAAATTACATCCTTCGTACACTCGTCCCCCACAAGACGGGCACCCTTCAGGACACCCTCATAATACATTTCGGGGTGGCGATGCTCCTTACCCTGCGGCGACCCCTCCTTCACCAGCTTCTCGGCGTCCATCTTGGCCTAGTGCACCTTCGCACGGGCAAAAGCCCGGCGGGCACCTTCGATACAGACGGACCGCTTGATGACTTCCAGCCGTGGGCAGGCATCCACAATCCGCCTCACCAGCCCGAAGTAGCTGTTGGGAAGGGAGTCGCCAGGCCACATCCGGACTATAAAGCCCCTCATGGCTTGTTCGGCCGCCTTGTGCAGCTCGACCAGTTGCTTCAGCTGGTCGCTCATAGGCATCGGGTGTTCGGTCCCAGTATACTGAGACCAGAACAACTTCTCCGTCAAGCTTCCCTCCTTGTCTTGTAAAACTTCGCGGCGTCCGACACACTGCGGGGAAAATCTGCGAATGCTCCTGGAGAGCTCCGAACTCGGGTAAGTAACAAGTAATTTACTTTCACATGCTTGCTTTGCATATTGAATGCCTTACCCGCCGCTATCTTCCTCATCGCCTCAATCTCCTGGAGGACCTTTTGGGCTTCAGCCTTGGCCTGCTCTGTGCTCCCGAGGGCCGCGACAAGCTCGAACTCTCGCATCTTTGAGTCAAGCTCTAAAGCCTCATGCTTCTTCACGAGAGCCTGGAGCTCTTGCTGCACCTCGCCCACCCGTGCCTCTTGTCTCTCCCGCTCAGTGTGCTCCTTGGCCACTTTGTTTTCGGCCTCGGACAACGCTTGCTTCAGGTTGCCACTTCGGTCGTGGCCCCTGGCACATTCATGATGATCCTGTCAGTTCGCAACCACATTTTCTTTTTTATATAGACAAGGTATTACTTACCCTTGTTCTCCTCGAGCTGCCTCTTGGCAAGGCCGAGCTCTTTCTCGGACCGCTCAAAGTCCTGCTTCAGTGCGGTGACCTCCGCAGTCACTGCGGCAGAGGTCAGCAGTGAAGCCTGCATACGCATACAGACATACTTATATTAGACTCCTGCAGATATTATTCGATCCTCTATTCGGCTTTTCTTTGTGAACACCAAACAGAGCATTAGGGGCTACTGTCTATGTGGTAACATTTTTCCTATATTTTAATACTTACCTCAAAACCTGTTAGAAGGCTGGTACAGGCTTCAGTCAGTTCGCTCTTGGCGGACTGAACCTTCTTGATCACCGCACTCATAATAGTACAGTGCTCTTCGTCGATGGAAGCGCTGCTAAGCGCTCCCAGTAGTTCGTTGGTGCCTCTGGATGGACAGAGGTCACCGGCACGAACGGCTTGCCCCTCTTGGAAGGGGGCCGACTGCCCGAGTCCGGAATCACTGGAGGTTCCGGCGCAGTGTCCGGCTGCGGAACGAACTTGGAGCCCCTGGGAGCCTTGCTCCCTTTGCTCCTGGAGTCCGGAAGGTCGCCTTGAGGCGCCTCCGGGACTGTCTCCCCCCAGCTCGGTGCCCCTTGAGGCAGTACCTCGGCATTCTCCATAGGGCCAGGAGAGGTGGCGATTGGAAGTGTATCACTATCCATGTACGATGAGTCCAAGGAACCGTCCGACGATGATACGTCGATACGGGCTTGGGGCGGACTGCATAATCATATTCGACGTTAGGAGAGGCAGTGCAACAAAAGTATGCTATGAGTTACTCTGGTATCCGAATAGTTACGACTTTGCTAGGGGCTTGGCCCTGAGAAACCACTCGCCTTCGCCGTTGGCGGCGGCGGTGGAATAGTCCGGAAGGAGAGTCCATCCCTTCTTGGACCCTTCAGCCTCCCCGGTTGGGGTGGCCTTCCTTTTCTTGTCTCTTCCAGCTGGAGGGGAGAGTCTTCGTCTTCCTTCTCCTCGTTTTCACGGGAGAAGTGCGCCTCAGAGTTATTGGACGATGAGTCCGATACCACCTGGCGCCGGGAACTCTTTCAGGTTCCCTTGGCCTTCTTGGTCTTATCCGACACCTCATAAGGAGCCAGAGTCTGCATCTCCGCCAGGAGAGCGTCCGCAGGGTCTTCGGGCAGAGGGCCGGACAGTTAATCTGCTCCAATGTCTCCACCCAGTCCTGTCAAAGGCATGGGAGCTCAGACCCCGCACATGTTTAAGCTATGGGAAATAAAAACCCTATGTACAGAACTTACCGAATGCGCAGGACGCTTCGCGCTTAGCCCGCGGTCCTCGGTAAGAGAAGGAGGGACCTCAACGCCTTTGAACAGCACCTTCCAGACATCCTTATGCGTCGTGTCGAAGAGTTCGCGTAGAGTCTGGTGCTGGGCCGGGTCGAACTCCCATAAGTTGAAAGCCCGTTGTTGACACGGGAGGATCCGGTGGAAGAGCATGACCCGGACTATGTTGACAAGCTTAAGTTTCTTGCTTGTCATGTTCCGGATACACTTCTGGAGTCCGTCCAGCTCCACCGAAGAGCCCCAAGACAGGCCCTTCTCCTTCCAGGAAGTGAGCCGCGTGGGGACTCCGGACCAAAACTCGGGAGCCGCCACCCAGTTGGTGTTGCGCGGCTCAGTGATGTAGAACCACCCCGATTGGCACCCCTTTACGGTCTACACGAAGGAGCCCTTGAGCCATGTAACGTTGGGCATTTTGCCCACCATGGCTTTGCTGCATTCCTCTTGTTGGACGCCTACTACCTTCGGCTTGATGTTGAAGGTCTTCAGCCATAGGCCGAAGTGGGGCCGGATGCGGAGGAAAGCCTCGCACACGACGATGAACGCCGAGATGTTGAGGATGAAATTCGGGGCCACATCATGAAAGTCCAGCCCATAATAGAACATGAGGCCGCGGACGAATGGATGGAGGGGAAACCCTAGTCCGCGGACGAAGTGGGGGAGGAAAACCACCCTTTCGTGAGGTTCCCGGGTAGGGACGATCTGCCCCGCGGCTGGCAGCCGGTGCGCGATATCCGCGGCTAAATATCCGGCTCCGTGTAACTTTTTGATGTGTCCCTCTGTGATGGAGGAGGCCGTCCACTTGCCTCTCGCTCCGGACATGTTTGGAGAGAGTTGAGGAGAAGGATGTGGACTTGGGCGCTGGAGCTCGAGTGCGCGAGAATGGATGAGCAAGGAGGAAGAAGGCGTGGGTAGAAAAGGTGAGATCTTATCCCTTTATAAGGGCGGACTAAACTATGCGCCCCCACTAGCCTGATAAAACTCGCTTATCCCCCAAGTGCCGTAATTGATGGCGCGGTTGGGTTACCCACGTCCGTATTGATGAGAATCCCGTAATAAGGGGAGCACGATCTCTGCTTTGACAAGACGTGTCAAGAAACCGCCTCGTGTTATGTGCGGGGCTGGACTAAAGAAAAATGGTTCAAATAATTACCGGACCGTGGCGTGATTTCATGCTGCCAAAATGTGTCAGTAGATTAGATTTGTGGAAATATTATTCTCTCTACGGTGGTATGTGGAACTTATTTTGCAGGGTCAGACACTATCCTTGTATTCAAACTCTTCCGTGATGTATTCGGGGGAGGAACCCGCCTTGCAATGCCGAAGACAACACTGCGCGCCGGACTCATCGTCATTGAAGCCTGGTTCAGGGGCTACTGAGGGAGTCCTGGATTAGGGGGTCTCCGGACAGCCGGACTATATCCTTTGGCTGGACTATTGGACTATGAAGATACGATATTGAAGACTTCGTCCCGTGTCCGGATGAGACTCTACTTGGCGTGGAAGGCAAGCTAGGCAATACGGATATGGATATCTCCTCCTTTGTAACCGATGTTGTGTAACCCTAGCCCCCTCCGGTGTCTATATAAACCGGAGGGTTTTAGTCCATAGGACAACATACGATCATATCATAGGCTAGCTTCTAGGGTTTAGCCTCTCCGATCTCGTGGTAGATCAACTCTTGTACTACTCATATTATCAAGAATAATCAAGCAGGACGTAGGGTTTTACCTCCATCAAGGGGGCCCGAACTTGGGTAAAACATCGTGTCCCCGCCTCCTGTTACCATCCGCCTTAGACACACAGTTCGGGACCCCCTACCCGAGATCCGCCGGTTTTGACACCGACAGCGTCCCTAAGCCATGGTTCCCCACTCCCATCCCATCCGCCCACCCATTCGTACACCGAGGCCGAGAAAACCCGCGAAGCCCCACACCCTCCTCCATCCGCCACCCAGCCGAAGCCTCTTCCCCGACGACGTCGTCCACAGCAACACCTCGACATCCCTCATCCACCGTACCGGATGAGGATCCGTCATCGATCTGGTCGTCCCGCCGGTTCAGCCACCCCGTCCTCCACCTCCAAGGAGCTGCCCCGACGTTCCCCTTGTCTTTCGTGCCACCTCCATTCCCACACCGCCATCTTCACCTACACCACCGAAAGAGCATCATCATCACCGTTTCCTCGAATGAAGTTGCGGCCTAATCGGCACCACCAAAGAGGGTGTACACTAATCACCGCATTTTCTTCTTGATTCGATCTCACTGTGCTGACGTCACTTGGTCCCAAGCTGACACGGCGCGGCTCCATCCACGCCGGCTTCGCCGGCCACTTCCTCCACAGCGTCGCTCCCTCAGCGGCGACGTCCACATCAATAGGAGCTGCTGCTGCTTTAGCTCTCGCTCGCGCTGCCGCTCTGCTCTTGCTCTCGGTCCCCTGCCTGGTCTGCTCTTGCTCGCGCTGCTGCTCTTGCTCGCCGGAGTTAAGGAAGAACCAGCCGCAACAGGGAGGGGAGCTCGTCGGACAGGTACCACACTATCTATCTTAGGGTTTAGGGTGGGGCGGTGGTCGTCGGCGGTGGTGGGGCGGTGGCATGGGGATCGTTGGAGAAAAAGCTCGGCACAGGGGGGGCTACAGGGATGGCCGGGGCGGCGGCGGACCGGCGGTGGGGAGTGTTTTTGGGGCGGGCGGGGCAGCGCACCACCAGCCGCGGGCGGCGGGGGGGGGGGGGGGGGGGGGGGCTATTTGGCCGGTGGTGGCTGGCGGCTCAGGGGGTGGAGGTTGAAGATGAACTGCAGGCCCTTGATTTCGTATCCAACGGCTGCAAAATCGACTGACCAGAGATGAAAAAGTCAGTCGACTAACGTGTAGCCTCACCTCTAGTGCGTTTAGTTTTGACAGTAAAATTCAGTTTCAACAACAAAATTCAGTTTTGACAGTTAAGTTCAGTTTTGATAGTTAAATTCTATTTCGACAGTTAAGTTCAGAGATGAGCGGCTGATGTATACATCTAGCACTTTGTGGTTATGTATTTTACGTCATCTATTGGAGATGCTATTAGAATTCCACTCAGGTTAACGTTGTCTCTCTTGTCCTGCTTCAGCCTCGGCGTCGTACAACTCACCGGAGTTGCTCCCACGATGAAACCCTCCATCACAGCGGAGCAGTACCTCAGGCTCCATCTCCAGACGCCTAAGATCTTCTTCCCCTCCTCGGACAGCCAAGTCAGCCAGAGCATCCTCACTGGCCAACCCAATCTCACTGAGATCGACATGGCTTCGCCAAAGAGGTTGTACACTTCTTGTGGTTTGACTTAATCTCACCGTGCTTCTTTGCATCCTGTGATCTTCCAATTCTTGTGAACCAAACACCCAGATTGGCCGAAATCCTGTGTTTTTAAATTCTCTATTTTGCATGTGCATTCCTATCCTATTCCTGACTATTTCCTATCCCTGCATTATTAGAATCCTCAAATTCAAACAAGCCCTTACACAATTACTTCTATTACAGATATGTGTCAAAGAAAACCTTGTGTGGTTTGTCCTGCTCCTGCGGTGCTATGTTCCACCCAGCTCAGTTGCTCCAACGACGGAAGGGTTCACCACAGCAGGGATCCGCTCTCCAGACTGATTTCGCCGCCTCAGATCTTCTTCCCCGCCGCCGACAGCCACGACAACTGCATTACCATCATCAACTGAGTAGATGACCTTGAGGACTACACGGGTCCACAAGAGAGGTCGCACTCTTCCGTGTCTGCTTACGTTATGCATTGCTTAATATGATGACATGCTACTTTATCATCGTGTTCACCTATTAGACTATGACTCAGGTCCAAACTTATGCTGAAACTTGAGTTTTTAAATGGTTGTGGGGTACATATTGGGGCAATAATCAGTACTATCTGTCTACTATCTGGTTAATCTCAGGTGTCTACTATAAGTTTCATGTTGGGTGCAAACAAACATTAAAGGAGCCATTATCTGTATTTTTTAACTAAAGCTATTATTTGCCTGCTATCATTTGTTTTGGGTCTATCCACAGTTTGCTACCATTACTCTGGATTTGTGCATGCACTCCTTACATAATCTCACTATGTTTTATTCCTATGCATGTCAGTTATTGTACACAATGGAACTGAACATGTAGAGCAAAAGATACGAGCCTTGCGTGGCAATAAAATTTCATGCAGACGTCGCTCCATGGTGGGCACAAAGGCAACCCACCCTCCACCCATTTCGGATTGTAATCAAGAGGAAGATAACTGTTCTAAGGGGGATTCAGAAGCAGAAGACCACTCCTATTTACCCCATGAGGTCTTCGCTCTAACTTGGCATGCTGATGTTGGTAAAATCATGCATATGGTGCCTTGCATTGCTTAATGTATACATCAAAGATGTCATCTGCTTAGTTTAGACATGCTTTGTGTCAGTGCCATATGTTTAGTTTCTTTATCGTATATGTGAATCATGCAATGCCATCTTGTTTAGCCAGGCATCATATATGTGAATTTTGCAATGCCACCCTGGTTAGCGAGTCATCTTATATGTGAATTATAGCATGACATCATTTTTTACTACGTGTTAAATTTGTCAACAATTTTAGTACATTCAATTACTCTTCTTATGCATCAGCCATTCAGCACGGTCATGGAAAAATCTGGACTGGAAACAAGGTCTTCAGAGCAGACAATGCTATCTGACAAAGCGCATGTCTTGCTGGTTACAGATAGCTCCTCAGAGGAGGATTCAGAGACAGATGACCAGTCCTATTCCCCCCAAGGTGCATGCTCTAACTTGGCTGGGTTATGTTGCTCATATCGTGTGTATGGTATCTTGCATTGCTATGTCATTTGCTTAGTTTAGACATGCTTTGTGTGAATGCTACCCGTTTAGTGTCTAATTACCATATATGTGAATTATGTAATGCCGTCTTGTTGCAAGACATTATATATGTGAATTATGCAATGCTATCTTGTTGCACGGCATTATATATGTGAATTATGCAATGCCATGCTGTTTAGCCAAGCATCATATATGTGAATTATATCATTCCGTCCTTTTTTGTATTTCTCATTGCTTTTGTCGACAATGTTTGTATATTCAACTGCTCTTCCTGTGCATCAGCCATTTGAATTGGTGATGGAGAAATCTGGAGTGAAAACAAGGTCTTCAGAGCAGACAATGCTACCTGGTGAAGCAGATATCTTGCTGGTTATAGATAGCTCTTCAAAGGATTCAGAGGCAGATGACCAGTCCTATTATCCCCCTGAGGTGTATGCTCAAACTTGGCAGGGTTATATTACTCATACCATGCATATGTTGTATTGCAATGCTTAGTTTTTACACCATATACACGATATTGAATGCCATCTCCTTAGTTGACACACCATATATGCGATTGCCCTATGCTCACTTTCTTAGTATATAAATCATATATTTGAATTATATCATGCCATGATGTCTACATAGACAACATGTATCTGAATTGTGGCATGCCAACCCATTTTCTAAAGACATAATATAGTTATATCATCTCATCCTGTTCACACTTCATATAGTCATCATATTTTGAATTATGTCATTCTATCCGTGAATTATATCATGCCATCATGTTTCCATCGATGGCATGTTTGTGATTTATGGCATGCCAACCACTTTAATAGACACATCGTATAGTTATATCATGTCATCCTGTTTACATAGTCATCATATTTTGAAGTATGTCATTCTATCCTGTTTAGTTAGCCATCATACATGTGAAATTGTGTCATGCTATCCTATTTAATTAGCCATCATATATGTGAAATTATGTCCTGCTATTCTGTTTGGTTAGACAACATAAATGTGAATTATTTCATGCCCTGTTTTCTTCCCTACTATCCATTGCACGTGTCTATCTTACAATGTCTGTACATTCAATTACTTTTCTTGTTTATCAGCCATTTCAATTGGAGGGGGTGATGGCAATATCTGTGGGAGTAAAAACACGGTCTTCAAAAAAGATCGTACTACCTGTCGATGGAGATAGAACCACGGTTGTACTTGCCCAAGAACCAGCCCCACCACACATAACCCAGACTCACGCAGATTGTACCCCTACCCAGTTGGACAGAGAACCAGCTACACCCCTTCTAACCCCAACCCCAGCAGATAGTAACCCAGTTCCCGTTGACACAGCACCGTCTCCACCACAAAGCACCCAAACACGAGCAGTTAGTAAGGCAACTGCAGTTCCCAAAGCACGAGGACCACCACTCCGAACCCCAAGTCAACGCTTAAAGCAGAAGAAGAATTGTTCTCAGGTTAGGTTCCGTAGCTATGGTTCATACTACTTTGCTCTTGCATCACTGTATTTACTCATACCAACTAATTTCAAATTTGAAGGATGCAATTGAAACTCCAAGGGCGCAATAGGTATGTTTTAAACCTGTTTCTTTAACGTGTTTGTTGTTGTAACTTGCTCTATGTTGATTTCAGTTTCAATTGGATAAATAGTTATATTCTCATGCCATGCACCTTACAAGTGTTGTTATTGCTGTGCAGTTCCCCACACTTATATTCTATCTAAGCTGCTTTGTTTTAAATATATATGATTCGAACGATATCTATCTTGATTTGGCAACATAAACTAGAATGATATAGACCATACAGTGACCATACTACATAGATATATGTTTGTTTCATGTTGTTATCCTGTCCACCTTACTACTGAATTGGTTTACCAAAATGAGTTTCATATACTACATTGTAAACCTGTGATGTGTTTGTTTGTTTCTCTTTTAGAATGCGGATAAAATATTGGAGAAGAGTACCCCGTTATGCAATGGTATAGGAAGTAATGCAGATAAGGTTCAAGATAGTGAGACATCCCTGTTGGTCTCCAAGAAAGCAGATAAAAACTATATTGAAGACACTGAGACAACCGCATAGTCCTGTCTTGATGTAGTGTTCGAGTTACTGGCTACTACTGCTAGCACTAGCTCTTCGAACTCGCTACCTGAATCAGTTCAGCTTCTTGAGTCTCAACTTCAAGTTGAAAGACATCGATCAGATGTTATGTGACAGGAAGCCGAAGGACTGAGGAAGTCCCTGCAGAATTCAGATGCATACTTTCTGGTGCAACAGCAAGTGCTGGAGGATTTAAGCGCCAAACAAGAGAAAGTTAATAATCTTGCTAAGCATCTTTCCAGCATTATGGGTACCTAGGATATTGTTTCTTGAGCTCTTATGAAGTTGTTTCAGTTCTGGACTTGTTTTGCTGCGGCGTTTATATGCTGCTTTGTTCCTATATTTGCACTGGTGGCGAACTTTGATGCTCAGTGGATGTAATATGTGTAATAGCCGTGATAGCCTAGCGTAAGTTGCTTGGCTATTTATTTCCTTATTGTCTTGTTTATTTGTTTTCTTGTAGTCAGTGCAGTTCTTTTTCCGCGGTTTGCTAGTGGCCGCAATAACCTATTTTTTAAAACTAGGCCACATTAACCATGGGCTACATATTTACTCACTACAAAGAAAGGACACATCCGTGACATTTTGGGCCGAACAATTTTTTTTCTGTCATACATATGACACTTCTATGACGATAATTGTGACAAAACCCGGTATCATCATAGATGTGGTGGGCTCCTACTTCTATGACAAAAAATCATGACAGAAAATGGGCTTTTCGTCCTGGGCGGGCCGGAGACGCAGCTGCATGACATTCTTTGGGCCGTCCATGATGGAAAAAACCATGGTAGAAGCGAGGGGGAGGAAAATTTCGGGGAGTTCCCGGTTACGGTGGGAGGTCGGGGGCCGAGCGATGCGCGTTTCTCTCATACACGTACGCGCGTGTGTGCGAGGCGTTGGCTCTAACTAAACCCGAGCGAGGCGTTGGGCTCAAACTGAACCCGAGCGATTGCACTGTAGGCTACGCGTTACTGAACCCGAGCGATCGATCAATGGCTGTTAACTGAACCCGATCGAGCGATTCCTTCGCTACTGCTGCTAACTGAAGCCGATCGATTGGATGAACAGTGAGCATTGCGGGGGCGGGGGGGGGGGGTTGGATGAACAGTGAGCGGTGGCGTTGCCTCTGGAGTAACACAACCCCGTGGTGTGGAGGGCTGGATGAACAGTAGACGGTGGAGGGGTGCCCATGGAGGGGTGGTTGAACAGGACCCCGTGGTGTGGAGGGCTGGATGAACAGTAGACAGTGGAGGGGTGCCCGTGGAGGGGTGGTTGAACAGTAGCCGGTGGAGTAGCACGCGGTGGAGGCTGGATGAACAGGAGCCCGTGGAGGCTGGAGGAGGTCGACGGTAGCCCGTGGAGGCTGGAGGAGGTCGACGGTGGAGATGAATAGTATTCCGTGGAGTCCCGTTTTGTGGTACGCCACACCCCTCCCGATGAACAGGACCCCCGTTTCGACCATAGGGGGTCCGTTTCGTCCATTTCGCGGTACGCCACACCCCTCCCGATCAACAGGACCCCCGTTTCGACCGTAGGAGGTCCGTTTCGTCCGTTTTGCGGTACGCCACACCCCTCCCGATCAACAGGAACCCCGTTTTGACCGTAGAAGGTCCGTTTCCTCTGTTTTGTGGTACGCCACACCCCTCCCGATCAACAGGACCCCCGTTTCGACCGTAGGAGGTCTGTTTCCTCCGTTTTGCGGTACGCCACACTCCTCCCGATCAACAGGACCCCCGTTTCGACCGTAAGAGGTCCGTTTCCTCCGATTTGCGGTATGCCACACCCCTCCCCATGAACACGACGCATTCCTTTGCCTCCCCATGAACACGACGCATTCCGTTGCCTTCCCATGAACATGATGACGACGGCGTTTCTCTGTTCCGACCCAGCCATGTACCCGAGCCCTCGCCGTACGTATGCGCGAGTAGGCGTTCGAGACCCTGCCTGTATGTACGTACGTGGCCGTATTTTCTTTCTTGCACCCTGGCCGCTGTACATACGTGTACATGCTACGTGCGCGCCTCTACTACGACACGTATGCACCTCTACTACAACACGTGCGCGCCTCTACATCGACCAGTATATATGTACATACACGTTCGCGACCAGAATGACAATGCTACGTACGCTTCGACCAGGTTGGTCCCGACTGTCAGGCACTTCCTTGCCTGCGAAGATGTAGCTGGTGGGTCCCAGCAGTCAGGGGGGGGGGCGAATCGTTTTGGTTTTTTTTTGCCCGGACGCACTTCCTTGCGTGCGAAGATGTAGCTGGTGGGCCCAGCAGTCAGGGGACGAATCGTTTTTTTTTTGCCCGGACGCACTTCCTTGCATGCGAAGGTGTAGCTGGTGGGTCCCAGCAGTCAGGGGGAAACGTTTTTTTCACGAAATATGGTGGCCCGTCCGGTGGGTCCCTGCTGTTAGGTGGAGGAATCATTATTTTCTGTGTAATAAGGAGGCACTTCCTTACTGCCGCCATGGACCCAGCTGTCAGCCTCTCCACGTACAGTCCATGTTCGATGGAAGTCGTTCCTTGACCACGTTGACCACGCTGCGCCGAGAGCACCAGGGCGGTGGACGACGGCGAGGCCTAGGAAGGGGACGACGCGGAGCCGGTGAAGACGCGGTAGTGGATGCCCACGCGGAGAGGAGTATGAGGGTTCACTTGTTCGGCTGCGGTGTGAGGCTGCCATCGCCGCAGGGTCTGGCCAACGGTGGGAATAGTAGGGGGCGGTGAGGCCTCTGCGGCAGCACAGTCGGCCACGGGAGGCAGGAGCAGGCGGCTCGACCGGCGCTGCTTTGGGCGGCTGGAGCAAGAAGATCAGAGGTTAAAGAAGCACTACGGCCGTTGGATGGACATCATACGGTCACTGGAGCTAGAATCGTTCATATTGACTAAGTTGACAAAGCCCTCCGTCCCCGTCAACTTAGTAGGCCCACAAGTCAGCCTCCCACCAAGGTGGGTCCCAGCTAGCAGGGGGAGTATTCATTTTTTTGTGCATAACAAGGAGGCACTTCCGGTGGGTCCGAGCTGACAACGGGGGGAACATTTTTTTGCAAAATACGGTGGCCCGTCCGGTGGGTCCCAGCAGTCAGGGGAAACATTTTTTTTCATGAAATAAGGTGGCCCGTCCGGTGGGTTCCCGCTGTCAGGTGGAGGAATAATTATTTTGCGCGTAATAAGGAGGCACTTCCTTGCGGCCGCCGTGGACCCAGCTGTCGACCTCTCCACGTACAGTACTCTTCCGATGGAAGTTGGTCGTTGACCACGTTGACCACGCCGCGCCGAGAGCACCAGGGCGGTGGACGACGGCGAGGCCTAGGAAGGGGACGACGGGGAGCCGGGGAAGACGCAGCAGTGGAAGCCTGCACGGAGAGGAGTACGAGGGTTCACTAGTTCGGCTGCGGTGTGAGGCTGCCGTCGCCGCAGAATAACAGGGGTGTGGGTGAGTGGAGGGATGGCCTGGCCAGTGGTGGGAGTAGTATGGGGGCGGTGAGGCCTCCGCGGCAGCACAGCCGGCCACGGGAGGCAGGAGCAGGCGACATGACCGACGCTGCTTTGGGCGGCTAGACCAAGAAGACCAGAGGTTGAAGAAGCACTGCAGCCGTTGGATGGACATCGTACGGTCACTGAAGCTAGAATCGTTTATATTGACTAAGTTGACAAAGCCCTTGGTACGCTCCAACTTAGTAGGTCCATAGGTCAGCCTCCAAAACGATGTGCCCCAGATGTCAGGGGAGGAATCATTTTTTGGGCGGCCGAAGCTAAGAATATCCGAGATTTAAGAAGAAGCACGACATCCGTTGGATATACATCCAACGGCCACTGCTGCTAGAACCCTCTGTTGACTATAATAAGTTGACAAAGCCTTGCATACGCGTCAAGTTATTTTTTTTAGGGGACACGTCACTTAGTGGGCCCACAAGTGTGTGGCAGAGAACTTATAGCCCATTTGCGTTTTGTAAGAATGTACAACCCATTTTTGAATTCTAATGGAATTTACAACAGCCCATTTACAGTTTGTTAAAAGTACAGCCCATTTTCTAGATAGGACAACGATTAATAATTTCAACCAACCGGTGAAGACATAATTCAATAAAATTTCCCACATTTTGATGGGATCCGAAATATTTTTATCCCGAAATTTCTAGTGAGATTAAATATAAATTTGTATTACGTAAAAATCCAACGAAACATTGGCGCGCAACAATGAAAATTTAAGATTTTCAAAATTCATAAATAATATTTTATAAACTAATTTTGTGTTTGGTGCATTTTTTATAGTTACTGCCCAGTTTTTATAATTACATCCCATTTATTATTTTTTAAAGCTCATTTTCCTGTTAAGCCTAATGCATCCCTCCTAGGAAAGATTTGCAGCCCAGCGGGGCGGAGAATAACAAGTTGAACTTGCCTGGGTATTCCTCAAAAAGACGTATAGCTGGGCTAGCCATTTTCATCTTGAAAAAATTAGTATCTGGGCTGGATATCTGGCCTGGGCTAGATGGGCCACAGCCTGCCCAGTTAATACCCCGCTCTCCTCTGAACAACAACGAAATCATCGCCAAGAAAAACTCTGCAGTGCTCACGCCTCAAAAACACAAATACTGCTCGAGCTACTTGGTCCCAGCTGTCGGCCGCACCTTGTGCAATTCTCTTGTTTATATTGACTACATAGGTTAACAATGGTGTGGGACCGTGATGTCAGGAAACCAGGAGAAAGCAAAAAAAATATAGTTGTACATAATAAGGAGGAACTTGCGTACGTATGGCTATGGCCCTAGTGGGTCCCTAGTGTCATCCAGTCAAAATAAAGTCATCTCCTGAATCCTCATGTTTGTTGGCGATGTTAACAATGCTCGGCGCCATGGCGAGCGCAACAACTCGAAGGACAACGGAGAGGGCCTCGCGGGCCCTACGGATGGTCTGATACAGCGCCCACTGCTCATTTAGGAAGCCAGGATCATCGGACACCTATGAGCACCTTTGATAAACTGAGACGGCATGAAGCGGTAAGGCCGCGCTTGGGAGCTCTGGTTTATTTCAAACCTGCATTAACATACAAGTGTAATTTACTCGTCATCGGAAACAACGCATAAAATACAGGCATAATGAAATCGAGGGCCCGAGGTCTGTAAGTAAAACCGGCAGGTTACTGTTGGGTAACGTAGTAATTTCAAAAAATTTCCTACGCACACGCAAGATCATGGTGATGCATAGCAACGAGAGGGGGGAGTGTGATCTACATACCTAGTAGATCGACAACGAAAGCGTTTGGTTGATGTAGTCGTACGTCTTGACGATCCGACCGATCAAGCACCGAAACTACGGCACCTCCGAGTTCTAGCACACGTTCAGCTCGATGACGATCCCCGGACTCCGATCCAGCAAAGTGTCGGGGAAGAGTTCCGTCAGCACGACGGCGTGGTGACGATCTTGATGTACTACAGTCGCAGGGCTTCGCCTAAGCACCGCTACAATATTATCAAGGACTATGGTGGCAGGGGGCGCCGCACACGGCTAAGAATAAGATCACGTGGATCAACTTGTGTGTCTCTGGGGTGCCCCTGCCTCCGTATATAAAGGATCAAGAGGGGAGGCCGGCCGGCCACATATGGCGCGCCAGGAGGAGTCCTACTCCCTCCGGGAGTAGGACTTCTCCCCCAATCCTTGTTGGAATAGGATTCATAAGGTGGAAAAGAGAGGGAGAGAAGGAAGAGGGCGCCAGCCCCCTCTCTCCTTGTCCTATTCGGACTAGGGGGGAGGGGCGCACGGCCCAAGCCCTGGCAGCCTCTCCTCTTTTCCCACTATGGCCCATTAAGGCCCATATAGCTCCCGGGGGGTTCCGGTAACCTCCCGGTACTCCGGTAAAATCCCGATTTCACCCGGAACACTTCCGATATCCAAACATAGGCTTCCAATATATCAATCTTTATGTCTCGACCATTTCGAGACTCCTCGTCATGTCCGTGATCATATCAGGGACTCCGAACAACCTTCGGTACATCAAAATGCATAAACTCAGAATATAACTGTCATCGTAACCTTAAGCGTGCGGACCCTACGGGTTCGAGAACAATGACATGACCGAGACATGTCTCCAGTCAATAACCAATAGCGGGACCTGGATGCCCATATTGGCTCCTACATATTCTACGAAGATCTTTATCGGTCAGACCGCATAACAACATACGTTGTTCCCTTTGTCATCGGTATGTTACTTGCCCGAGATTCGATCGTCGGTATCCAATACCTAGTTCAATCTCTTCACCGGCAAGTCTCTTTACTCGTTCCGTAATACATCATCTCACAACTAACATATTAGTTGTAATGCTTGCAAGGCTTATGTGATGTGCATTACCGAGAGGGCCCAGAGATACCTCTCCGACAATCGGAGTGACAAATCCTAATCTCAAAATACGCCAACCCAACATCTACCTTTGGAGACACCTGTAGTACTCCTTTATAATCACCCAGTTACGTTGTGACGTTTGGTAGTACCCAAAGTGTTCCTTTGGTAAACGGGAGTTGCATAATCTCATAGTCATAGGAACATGTATAAGTCACGAAGAAAGCAATAGCAACATACTAAACGATCGGGTGCTAAGCTAATGGAATGGGTCATGTCAATCAGATCATTCAACTAATGATGTGACCCCGTTAATCAAATAACAACTATTTTGTCTATGGTTAGGAAACATAACCATCTTTGATTAATGAGCTAGTCAAGTAGAGGCATACTAGTGACACTCTGTTTGTCTATGTATTCACACATGTATTATGTTTCCGGTTAATACAATTCTAGCATGAATAATAAACATTTATCATGATATAAGGAAATAAATAATAACTTTATTATTGCCTCTAGGGCATATTTCCTTCAGTCTCCCACTTGCACTAGATCAATAATCTAGTTCACATCGCCATGTGATTTAACAGCAATAGTTCACATCACCATGTGATTAACACCCATAGTTCACATCGATATGTGATCAACACCCAAAAGGGTTTACTAGAGTCAGTAATCTAGTTCACATCGCTATGTGATTAACACCCAAAGAGTACTAAGGTGTGATCATGTTTTGCTTGTGAGATAATTTTAGTCAACGGGTCTGCCACATTCAGATCCGTAAGAATTTTGCGAATTTCTATGTCAACAATGCTCTGCACGGAGCTACTCTAGCTTATTGCTCCCACTTTCAATATGTATCTAGATCGAGACTTAGAGTCATCCAGATCTGTGTCAAAAATTGCATCGACGTAACCTTTTACGACGAACCTTTTTGTCACCTCCATAATTGAGAAATATTTCCTTATTCCACTAAGGATAATTTTGACCGCTGTCCAGTGATCTACTCTTAGATCACTATTGTACTCCCTTGCTTAACACAGTGTAGGGTATACAATAGATCTGGTACACAACATGGCATACTTTATAGAACCTATGGATGAGGCATAGGGAATGACTTTCATTCTATTTCTATCTTCTGCCGTGGTCGGGCTTTGAGTCTTACTCAATTTCACACCTTGCAACACAGGCAAGAACTCTTTCTTTGACTGTTCCATTTTGAACTACTTCAAAATCTTGTCAAGGTATGTACTCATTGAAAAACTTATCAAGCGTCTTGATCTATCTCTATAGATCTTGATGCTCAATATGTAAGCAGCTTTACCGAGGTCTTTCTTTGAAAAACTCCTTTCAAATATTCCTTTATGCTTTCCAGAAAATTATACATTATTTCCGATCAACAATATGTTGTTCACATATACTTATCAGAAATGTTGTAGTGCTCCCTCTCACTTTCTTGTAAATACAGGCTTCACCGTAAGTCTGTATAAAACTATATGCTTTGATCAATTTATCAAAGCGCATATTCCAACTCCGAGATGCTTGCACCAGTCCATAGATGGATCGTTGGAGCTTGCATATTTTGGTAACACCTTTAGGATTGACAAAACCTTATGGTTGCATCATATACAACTCTTCTTTAAGAAATCCATTAAGGAATGCAGTTTTGTTTATGGTTGCATCATTTGCCAGATCGTCCAAGCCCGGCTGCAGCCGGCTCACCGTATGCTCCGCCGCCTCCAGCGCGCCGGGGCACAGGTGTTGGCCGCCCTCTGGCCAAGCGAGACGATTCCCCGCACCCCAAGTCGGACTACCGACTGGCTGGAGGTTGCGGTTGGCCGCTTCGAGGCCTGGAAGGCATCGGCAACCCGGCTTGGAGCTGGGTGGGCGCTGGAGTTCGTCCGAGCCTGGTATCCGGGGCTGAACCTGGACCAACTGCGCACCTGGCGGCTGGAGGCCGACGAAGAGCTGGAGGAGGTGCGGCCGGCTATCGCTCAGCGCGCCTCGACGATCGCCGAGTGCACTGATATCAGCATCTTCGCTCCTGAAATTAATGACGACGACGTTGCCCAGCCGGAGGAGTGGTTCGGGCTGAACCCGGCAGCGGGTGAGGACTCGGTAGAGGAGATCGCCTCTAGCGATGAAGGCGAAGACGACAAAGGAGAGGAGGGCGAAGACGTTGAGCCGGCTGGTGAAGCGGCCAGCCAGCCTCAGCCCGATCGTGCCTCCAGCAACAAGGCGCGTGCTAGCGCGCCCTCTGCGGGAGGCGGTGATCATGCCGAGGTTCGCCAGCCGGCCACTCCTCCAGCCGGCACTGCCGTCTCCACCGACCTGCCCGACTCGCCAGTCGCTCCCTTGGCTTAATCTGCCGTCCTTGTTTTTTCCTGCTTGTTGCCTTTTGAACAATTTTATTAAACTTGCGCAGTTCCACCCACTGGGGGTGTATTCAAACTATGTTGAATGCTGGCCTTTTGAAGGTCTTTTATGTAAATATTATTGTGTGCGTGTTTGGCTTCCATTTACGTATGCTTTTTGTCCTTAGGCTGTTTCCTTTGCCGCCTTCCCCTTTGGGGAGGTAAGTACTCGAGCTTTTTTAGACTGAAGTGAGGTGAATGGAAGCCGGCCGGCCGGCTACTCTGGTAGAAAAACCGGCTTTTGTTATATTAGTCGGTTAGTCCCTAGCCGTTTTTCGTGTGGGCGTCCTTTCCTGCCTTTAACTGTTGCCAGCCGGACAGCCGGTTCTTCGAACTGCGACTTTTGGCAAGAGAAGGCTTGGGTGCCGGCACACTACTTGTCTGACCGCGGGTAGTACTTCTAATATAACGCAAGGCGGTCAGTCCCCGGGCCGACTAGTCGAACCCGGTGCCGGATGAAAAAAGTAAATGAAATGACAAGGTCATAAGCATGATACTCTTCATTCATAGATAAAAGATGGTAGTCCCCGAGCTCTCCTCGGGGGGCCTATTGTCTCGTACTTAATACAAAAGATAGCGTGATACATACTGTATTTCAACTGTAAAATCTTCGGAGGAGGTTGGCGTTCCATGGTCGTTCCGACTCCTTGCCGAAGTCGTCTCTCTTTCGTGCCTTCGGCTTCTACGCGTCGATTAGGTAGTAAGAGTCGTTGCCTAAAGCTCTGCTGATGACGAAGGGGCCCTCCCAAGGGGCCGAGAGCTTGTGCTGGCCGGTTGTTCGCTGGATCAATCGGAGCACAAGATCGCCCTCTTGGAATGATCTTGGCTTGACCTTCCGGCTGTGGTAGCGGAGCAGGCCCTGCTGATAGATGGCAGACCGGCTGAGGGCTAACAGCCGACCCTCTTCCAGCAGGTCGACGCCGTCTTCTCGTGCTTCCCTAGCTTCCGCCTCCATGTACATGGTTACCCGAGGTGAATCGAACTCGATGTCGGTTGGGATGACCGCCTCGGCACCATACACGAGGAAGAAAGGAGTGAAGCCGGTTGACTTGTTTGGGGTAGTGCGCAGACTCCAGAGGATGGCCGGCAGCTCATCGAGCCAACAGCCGGCTGAACGCTCCAGTGGTACGACCAGTTGGGGCTTGATGCCGGAAAGGATGAGGCCGTTGGCTCGCTCGACCTGGCCGTTTGACTGCGGGTGGGCAACGGAAGCTAAGTCCAGCCGGATGCCTTGCGTCGCGTAGAAACGTGCCAAGGCTCCCTTGGCGAAATTCGTGCCATTGTCGGTGATGATGCTGTGTGGCACGCTGTACCGAGTTGTTATGTCTGCGATGAATGTCACGGCAGTCGGCCCATTCAGCTTCTTGATCGGCTTTGCCTCAATCCATTTGGTGAATTTGTCCACAGCGACAAGCAGATGTGTCATGCCGCCGCGCGCCGTCTTGAATGGGCCCACCATGTCCAGTCCCCAAACGGCGAAGGGCCAAGTGAGGGGAATGGTGTTGAGTGCTGAAGCCGGCATGTGTTGCTTGGAGCTGAAAAGTTGGCACCCTTTGCAATGTTTAACTAACTCCTTGGCGTCATCCAAAGCAGTCGGCCAAAAGAAACCATGGCGGAAGGCTTTGGCGACGAGTGATCTTGAGGCCGCATGGTGGCCGCATTCTCCTTGGTGGATATCTCTGAGGATTGCGATGCCCTTCTCTTGCTCGATGCATCGCTAGAGGACTCCAGTGACACTGCGCTTGACGAGCTCTCTGTTGACGATTGTGTATGCTCCGGCTCGGCGTTGGACTTGTCTTGCCTCTGTTTCGTCAGCCGGCAGATCTTGGTTTATTAGGAAGTTGAGGATGGACTGAGCCCATAATGGAGCTGCGACTTCTTCTATTGCCAACACGGCTACTGTGACCAGCGCGGGCGGGCTGGGTGGTCAAACGCTGGAGTCGGCCGCCGCCTGTTGTGTTGGAGCAGTCCCCGGGCCGACTACCGCAGTCCCTGAGCCGGCTGTGGCAGTCCCCGGGTCGGGTGTAACTACGGAAGTCCCCGAGGCGCCTACTGACGTCCTCGGGCCGACTATCGAAGTCCCCGGGTCACCTGCTTGGTTCTTCGAGCCGGACCCGGCCGCGTCGGGGTCAGGCGGCACGAAGATGGAATCAGACTCTGGAGACGGCTTGATAGACGGCTTGAGGAGGCGTTGCAAAGAGACACCGGTTGGTATTGCCTGCCGAGTGGAGCCTATTCGAGCCAGGGTATCAGCTGGCTCGTTGTCGGCTCTTGGTACGTGGAGGAACTCGCATCCTTCAAAGTACCCGCTGATCTGCTGAACGAGGAAGCGGTAGCTTTCCATATTTGCGTCCTTGGCGTCCCAGTCGCCGGATGACTGCTGGACCACTAAGTCCGAGTCGCCATAACATAGGATCCGGCGAATGCCGAGCTCTTTGGCAAGCCGGAGCCGGTGTATGAGTGCCTCGTACTCGGCCACATTGTTGGAGGCGGCAAAGTGAATTTGCAGCGTGTATCTGAACTTGTCGCCTTTGGGAGAGGTGAGGACGATGCTGGCTCCCAAGCCGGTGCGCATCTTGGACCCATCAAAGTGCATGCGCCAATGAGTGGAGTCGGGAGCCGGCGGTAGGTACTGGGTCTCGGCCCAGTCGACGAGGAAGTCGGCCAATGCTTGGGACTTGATGGCGGTGCGAGGCTGGTAGAAGATCGTGTAATGGGCCAGCTCGATGGCCCATTTCGCCACCCGGCCGGATGCATCCCGGCTGCCTATGATCTCGGCAAGCGGGGCGGTGCATACGACCGTGATGGGATGCTCTTGGAAGTAGGGCTTCAGCTTCTTGGCGGCGAAGTACATGCCATAGCACATCTTCTGGTAGTGCGGGTAGTTCTGCTTCGAGGTAGACAGTACCTCGCTCAAATAGTACACCGGCCTCTGGACCGGCTGGGCTCGACCCTCTTCTGGGCGTTGGACTACGATGACGGTGCTGACCACCCGGCTGGTTGCGGCAATGTAGAGGAGCATGGGCTCTTTCTCAGTCGGCGCCGCCAGGACCGGCGGTGTGGCCAGCATCTTCTTCAGCTTGTGAAAAGCTTGGTCGGCTTGGTCATTCCACTCGAAGTGAGTGGTCTTCTTCATAAGGCGGTAGAGGGGGAGAGCTTTCTCTCCGAGCCGGCTGATGAAGCGGTTCAGGGAGGCCAAGCATCCGGTAAACTTCTGGATGTCTCGAAGTTTGGTGGGAATCGCCATTCTCTCAATGGCCTTGATTTTCACCGGGTTGCATTCGATGCCGCGTTCGGAGACCAGGAAGCCTAGGAGCTGGCCGGCTGGCACTTCGAACACGCATTTCTCGGGGTTGAGCTTGATTTGGAACCGGCGTAGGTTCTCAAATGTTTCCTTGAGGTCTTCCAGCAAGGTGCCGTGCTTCTCCGTCTTCACCACAATCTTGTCTACGTAGACGTGGGCGTTTCTGCCGAGCTTCTTGAGGAGGCACTTCTACATGCAACGCTGAAAAGTGGCACCGGCATTTCTCAAGCCGAATGTCATAGTCAGGTAGCAGAAGGCTCCAAATGGCGTGATGAAGGCAGTCTTCAGGCGGTCAGCCGGATCTAACTTTATCTGGTGGTATCCTGAGTAAGCATCCAAGAAACTCAACAGCTCGCATCCGGCCGTGAAGTCTGTCACTTGGTCAATCCTCGGCAGGGCAAAGGGATCTTTGGGGCAGGCCTTGTTGAGGCTCGTGTAGTCTATGAACATGCGCCACTTATTGTTCTTCTTTAATACGAGGACCGGGTTGGCAAGCCACTCTGGAAAGAAAACTTCCATAATGAAGCCGGCTTTCAGAAGCCGGGCTATCTCCTCTCCCACAATCCTTCTTTTCTCCT
Source organism: Triticum urartu (assembly GCF_003073215.2). NCBI lineage: Eukaryota > Viridiplantae > Streptophyta > Magnoliopsida > Poales > Poaceae > Triticum > Triticum urartu. Next base: position 401,568,176 of record NC_053022.1, on the reverse strand, counting down.
CCGACAGTCGGCGGAGGGGTTGTTTGACTGGTTTTGCGTCTTCTCGGACGTGTAGTTTGTGCTCGGCGAATTCCTTCGAAACACCCGGCATGTCCTTGGGGGTGTTGGGGAACGTAGTAATTTCAAAAAATTTCCTACGCACACGCAAGATCATGTGATGCATAGCAACGAGAGGGGGGAGTGTGATCTACATACCTAGTAGATCGACAACGGAAGCGTTTGGTTGATGTAGTCGTACGTCTTCACGATCCGACCGATCAAGCACCGAAACTACGGCACCTCCGAGTTCTAGCACACGTTCAGCTCGATGATGATCCTCGGACTCCGATCCAGCAAAGTGTCGGGGAAGAGTTCCGTCAGCACAACGGCGTGGTGACGATCTTGATGTACTACTGTTGCAGGGCTTCGCCTAAGCACCGCTACAATATTATCGAGGACTATGGTGGCTGGGGGCGCCGCACACGGCTAAGGAATAGATCACGTGGATCAACTTGTGTCTCTCTGGGGTGCCCCTGCCTCCGTATATAAAGGACCAAGAGGGGAGGCCGGCCGGCCACATATGGCGCGCCAGGAGGAGTCCTACTCCCTCCGGGAGTAGGACTTCTCCCCCAATCCTTGTTGGAATAGGATTCATAAGGTGGAAAAGAGAGGGAGAGAAGGAAGAGGGCGCCGGCCCCCTCTCTCCTTGTCCTATTCGGACCAAGGGAGGGGAGGGGCGCGCGGCCCATGAGGGGCTGCCTCTTATCTTTTCCACTAAGGCCCATCATGGCCCATATAGCTCCCGGGGGGTTCCGGTAACCTCCCGGTACTCCGGTAAAATCCCGATTTCATCCGGAACACTTCCGATATCCAAACATAGGCTTCCAATATATCAATCTTTATGTCTCGACCATTTCGAGACTCCTCTTCATGTCCGTGATCACATCCGGGACACCGAACAACCTTCGGTACATCAAAATGCATAAACTCATAATATAACTGTCATCGTAACCTTAAGCGTGCGGACCCTACGGGTTCGAGAACAATGTAGACATGACCGAGACACGTCTCCGGTCAATAACCAACAGCGGGACCTAGATGCCCATATTGGCTCCTACATATTCTACGAAGATCTTTATCGGTCAGACCGCATAACAACATACGTCGTTCCCTTTGTCATCGGTATGTTACTCGCCCGAGATTCGATCGTCGGTATTCCAATACCTAGTTCAATCTCGTTGCCGGCAAGTCTCTTTACTCGTTCTGTAATACATCATCCCGCAACTAACTCATTTAGTTGCAATGCTTGCAAGGCTTAAGTGATGTGCATTACCGAGAGGGCCCAGAGATACCTCTCCGACAATCGGAGTGACAAATCCTAATCTCGAAATACGCCAACCCAACATGTACCTTTGGAGACACCTGTAGAGCTCCTTTATAATCACCCAGTTACGTTGTGACGCTTGGTAGCACACAAAGTGTTCCTCCGGCAAACGGGATTTGCATAATCTCATAGTCATAGGAACATGTATAAGTCATGAAGAAAGCAATAGCAACATACTAAACGATCGGGTGCTAAGCTAATGGAATGGGTCATGTCAATCAGATCATTCACTTAATGATGTGATCCCGTTAATCAAATAACAACTCATTGTTCATGGTTAGGAAACATAACCATCTTTGATTAATGAGCTAGTCAAGTAGAGGCATACTAGTGACACTCTGTTTGTCTATGTATTCACACATGTATTATGTTTCCGGTTAATACAATTCTAGCATGAATAATAAACATTTATCATGATATAAGGAAATAAATAATAACTTTATTATTGCCTCTAGGGCATATTTCCTTCAGTTACGCGTGTAATTTGAGAGACCAGTGTATATTTTACGAGCACTGCTATATGGACGACATTACCAGACGATACATGCACGACGTGCGTATCATGCCATCCATGGGCAAGGCCGAAACAACATCTAACGACTGGATTAGCAATCGTACGAGTGTCGTGTAGCATTTTTATCGTGTGTGAAGTACTTCCGATATTTTACTAGTCGAAATCGACCAACCAAGCGCCTTCGCCTAAGACCATCTGCTTTAATTTACAAGCGTCAGTCTTACAAGCAGTTTTGGTTGGAAAACGACGATCCAATCACGGCCTAATATCATGAGTTGGTCGGAAGATCATATGGTTTCACGCCTAACCTACCTGACTTGTCGTATAGGCTATGAATGAAACATCAGACGATGAACTTCTTAAGCACGCAAACAACAGAAGAGGATGATCTTCTTAACAAGCAAATCACTGGCATTAGATCGACATGCAAAACTATACGAAGCATTATTCTCAGGAGGCACGGTGAACAGCTCGTGATGCCGCATGCCACAACATTCCAAGCTCAACTTTGCAATCAAACACAAGGCCTGGCATTACATAAACAATATTCAGAACAAACTCTTAACACAGGAATATCTCAGTAGAGTAACTATTTACTTCTAAACTGAACACAGGAATAGGAAAAACACTCGACGCTGCTCATAGCAAGGGCGTCCCACTCAAAAATATCAAATGCATGTCTTCTGGCGAACATCAATGAGCAAATTTTGACAAGGTTTTCCAATTCCAATATATTAAACTAATGTCTTCTTGCTAACGTCAATGATTAAACTTTGACAAGCTTTTCCCATTCAAAATATGTAATGCCTATGATCATGGAGTCCTGTCGTAGCTTCTTGTATTTGTTTGGGCACTTTTTGCCCAGGGCACTCCACGTGTTGTTAAATTGCCAATGGTCTCTGCAGACTAGTCATGTCACCGGTGTCTAATAATACTCTGTAAAGCTTCTCGGTCATTCCTTCTGTAATGTAGCGCAAACAATGACTGCTTCTTTCTGCAAAGTGGAACGACCAACTGGACCCAGTAATGCAGCAGTTTGCCTTGGACACATTGGCTCCTTTGGTGCAGTTCAACTAAAATCGAAGTCGGAATAAAACCGAGCTTTAATTTTGATATCCATGTAAGCAACAATAGGTATAAGGGAAACAATTACTGAGAAATAACGGTTGATGACTTGTACTCCCAGAAGAAAAGCATCTACTGATCTACTTTATCTTAATGGGAAACAAAGCAGGAGAGTAGAAATTCTCCATCAGTTGGATTCATTCATATTGACTGGGACATTATCTTAACAATGCCTTGTTTCAACATGTATAAAGAATGACAAAGCAGAAAAGTACCATTCCTAAAACAATGCAACTGATTCATTTTAACAGAGACATTATCTTAACAATACCTTGGTTAAACATGTAGAAAGAACTACAAAGCAGGATAGTACCATTCCTAACAAGTGTTGCAGTTTTGAACTAAGATTCAGTAGTTAATTAATTATGAGAGTGGCATTGCTTAATTTTACCAGCGACATTAGATTAACGAAAAGCATAAACAGTTCCAGGGGAGAGTGGGCGCAACAACAGTATGTGCTCCCATCTACTTATAAAGGGGGTGATGCAGAGTTTGTTGTTACAAAGCAACAAACATCATGTCTGGGTTGGTCCCATTTTTGTTCACTACTTAATGGGAAAAGACAGCAATACAATAGCTTCAATTCAACATTTATTTAAAACAGTAGCAATACAAGTAGCACAACATCTCAAAGCACACTGCACAATCATGTGGATGAAGGCCTGTACTAACCTTTCATGAGACGGACAAGATAAAATACGAATCTGCGAACACGAATAGGAAATCCAATCTTGTTTTGTGTAGTTGCACTGAAATCAAGCAAAGTGTTTCGTGTAGCGAAGCAAAATGTCGCAATAGCAACAAGTTGAATAGATATCCCTGTTTAAACAGAGGCAAAAAATGAATCAATTACTGGCTAATAAAGGAGGATGAAACATGCGGCCACAAAATGGTAATCCTGCCAATCCCTAACAAGTGTTGCAGTTTTGAAATAAGATTCAGCAGTTAATTCTGAGAGTGGCATCAATTACTGGCTTATAAAGGGGGTGATGCTGAATTTGTTGTAACAAAGCAACAAGCATCATGTCTGGGCTGGTCCCATTTGTGTTCACTACTTAATGGGAAAAGAAAGCAATACAATAGCTTCAATTCAACATTTATTTAAAACAGTACCAAAAATTAGCACAACATCTCAAAGCACACTGCACATCATGTGGTTGAGACCAAGATTTGAGACAACTCGCCACGAAGATTGGAAACAAATCTCGATCTCCTTTTGTGCAGTTCCTCCAAAATTAAGCAAAGTCACCGGTGTGACATTCAAGTTGAACTGCACAAAACACTCTTAAAACATAAGTGTTTCGAGTAGCGAAGCAAAATGTCGCAATAGCAACAAGTTGAATCGATACCCCTATTTTAATAGAGGCAAAAAAGGAAACAATTACTTGTCGATAAAGGAGGATGAAACAAACGGTGACAGAAAGAAGCATCTAACTTATCTTGGATGGAAAACAAAGTAGGACAGTAGAATTTCTAAAACGGTTGCATTGATTCATATTAACAGAGACATTCTCTTGAAACAACATTCGTTAAAAATGTAATTTACTTTTAATAGTGGCATTGCTTCAATTTTTTGGCAACATTCTTAGATTAACAACGGAAAAATAGCTGTATGGGACATGCCAGCACCATGTGCGTCCACACGTATAAATGGGTGATGCAGAGTATGTAGCCAAGCAGCATATATGCGCTGGTCCCATATTTGTTCTCTTTGAACCTTCTTCCTATGTGAGGGAAGCAAATCTAGTCCTGCACAATCTACCCGACCCCCCAGTTTCTTTCCCTTTTCAACAAAGAGATCGGTTCCTTACAGTTGTGTGTACATGGTTACCCCCCTTTTCCCTTTTCGACCTACAAAGCAGCGGGATAGCTAGTCTATACTACTTTCCGCCCCTCCTTTCCTCATCGAACCACATCCTAGATTCTTGCTCCAGCCCACCGCACCCTTCTTTCCTCTTTGAACCAAGACCTAGATTCAACTACAGATCGAAAAAGATCCACATGGAGCTATAGCAATGACGGTTTCAAAGAAACTTATACCTTAGGGTCGTCGGGATGTGGCAAGGCATGTGGCGGGAGGCCGGATCTGCCCACACTACGTACGGCATCGAGGAAGAAGGCGCCGGTGTCCCTCCCGCACAAGCGCTGGGTGAAAGAGAACAGCGCAGCCGGCAGTGGATTGCCTCCCTCGCCGAAGGCGATAGAGTGAACGCTGCACCTTCTCCCCTTCCCGATGCGATGGGATACGGATGCCTCCTTCACCAGCTGTGAGGGGGGAGAGAGAGACAAGAGGCCAACGTGGTCTTGTTTAGATTTGGTGAGGAGAGGGTGAGAGACTGTGAATATAGCAAACCCTAGCAAATGAACGCTGAGCTTCCAGCGTGTAACATATATGTAGTGCGGCGAGCATGTGGAGAGTGCAAACCCTAGCGAACAAGCGCTGAGGCTCCCGCTTATATATATACTACTGTAGTACGGACTGAGCTTTGGTGCCTTCAGTACACCTGCTTTTGGCTGTATGACAGGTGAGCCAGCCACATTTTGGGCCCACCTGTCATAAATCCAAAGGCAGGTGCACTAAGTCAATGAAGCTGCGCCCATATAGTACTCTCGTGTATACGACTAATATATAGTGGAGTGGTTTTCTTATTCTCTACATAACAATCGTTTTAAATTGTGTAAGTATGAAACAAAACTCTTTATTTAATGTACAATGAAGAAAACTAGTACTACTTCCTTTTTCCTTCTCTCCATAACAATCGTTTTAATGTACATGGTTACCCCCTTTTTCCCTTTTCGACCTACAAAGCAGCGGGATAGCCAGTCTATACTACTTTCCGCCCCTCCTTTCCTCATTGAACCACGTCCTAGATTCTTGCTCCAGCCTACCGCACCCTTCTTTCCTCTTTGAACCAAGACCTAGATTCGACTATAGATCAAAAAAGATCCACATGCAGCTAGAGCAACGACGGTTTCAAAGAAACTTATACCTTAGGGTCGTCAGGATGTGGCAAGGCATGCGGCGGGAGGCCGGATCTGCCCACACTACGTACGACAGCGAGGAAGAAGGCGCCGGTGGCCCTCCCGCACAGGAGCTAGGTGAAAGAGAACAGCGCAGCCGGCAGTGGATTGCCTCCCTCGCCGAAGGCGATAGAGTGAACGCTACACCTCCTCCACTTCCCGATGCGACATGATACAGACGCCTCCTTCACCAGCTGTGAGGGGGGACAGAGAGACAAGAGGCCAACGCAGTCTTGTTTAGATTTGGTGAAGAGAGGGTGAGAGACTGTGAATATAGCAAACCCTAGCAAATGAACGCTGAGCTCACAGCGTGTAACATATATGTAGTGCGGCGAGCGTGTGGAGAGTGCAAACCCTAGCGAACAAGCACTGAGGCTCCCGCTTATATATATATACTACTGTAGTACGGACCGAGCTTTGGTGCCTTCAGTGCACCTGCTTTTGGCTGTATGACAGGTGAGCCAGCCACATTTTGGGCCCACCTGTCATAAATCCAAAGGCAGGTGCACTAAGTCAATGAAGTTGCGCCCATATAGTACTCTTGTGTATACGACTAATATATAGTGGAGTGGTTTTCTTATTCTCTCCATAACAATCATTTTAAATTGTGTAAGTATGAAACGAAACTCTTTATTTAATGTACAGTGCAGAAAACTAGTACTACTTCCGATGAACTAACGATCCACTCCCACACGTCCTGGTCGCACTTCTTGTCCTTCACGTGTGGTACACTACTCTCCCTTAAGTGAACAACCACACATGCACCAAATTATCGGAAATGTGTGAGAGTGTGTACAAATAAAGAATTTTAATTTCAATTATCGGAAAGGTTTGAGAGTATTACAAAGTTTGACTTCAGTCAAATCTAATATGCAGAGTAAATAAAAATGGAGGGCTACTACGTCCATCCGGGTTTTTAGTCCACACCATTTTTTAAATCAAAGTTAATAGCTGGACAAATAAAATTACAGGGGAGCTGGAGACAAAGTTGTGAGAAGGCTTAGAAACCAATACAAAACTTATGCTCTTAGTACCAACGTCGATTCTTCTTCGAGGAAACATTTGGTTCATAGCCAATTGTGTGATAAAATTGCACCAACGTGAAAGACGACTGCGTCTCCAACGCAACCAAGGTGAACTGACGAAGGATATCATCTTTGTGCGTAACAAGCAAAGAGCACTGATGGAAGACAACTTGTTTTTCATTGAAAATCGATCAGCTTCACCAGCCGACACAACCATGAGGCGCAACCATGAGCATCGATAGGTCATCGTGGTGATGCATCATCCATTTGACATCAAGTTTGGGTGAGGCACCTATGAAGTTCGACAAATCCTCACTGTGGTCTGTTTCTTCTCAGTAATCGAGCTCGAGGAAGGAAGAACCATGTGGCAGAGGATAGTGAGGCGGAACAACAATGGCCATCCATTTTTGTGCAGTTCCACTAAAATTGAGGAAGACATGCCCGGATATGGAGACACGCATCGCTGTTTACAAAAATATAAAAAAGGGTTAGCAACGACATCTCAATTGTCAATAAGAATTAATGAAAAGTACACCAACAAACAGAAGCATCATAATTATCTTGATGGGAACTAAACTAGGATACCCGAGAAAAAAAGCATTTCTTCATTTAACCAGTGATAGTACTACCACTATATGGACAATGACCGCACAACCACCATGTACTTTTTGTCGAAACAACATGTATACCTCCACCGAGGCATAAATCAGGACAACTTTTCGAGTGGCATTTCCTCTATAATAGTACTAGTAGGTGATGTTGGACCAGCCGACGAACCCTAGCTACTATGCCTGGGGAGCTGGGGAGTAGTCGCATAGAAGAAAACCCGCACGCAGCGACCTAGGGAGCTGGACCAGTACAAGAAGTTATACCTCAGGTGGGCGAGATGTCGTTTAGGCGGGCGGGCGGGATCTGCCCACACGACGGCAGCGAACAAGGGCGCGGAGGATCTTCGTCCGCACCAGCGCCGGCTCCGAGAGGACGGTGCGCATCGGCTTCCTCCGTCGCCGACGGTGACAACGTCAACACTGCACCTCCTCACCTCCCGCAGCGGATGGGATTCGGCTGGATCTGTGACCACTGGTGAGGAGAGAGATAGAGTGGACACTGTCATCTTGTTTTGATATGGAGAGGGTGAGAGAGCGAGACGCAAGAAACTCTATCAAACAAGAGGCTATAATGGAGTAAAAAAAGCTCTCCATAGCAGTGGTTTTAAATAGAATACGCGTGTTCTCGGAAAAAAGAAGCGAAAACTGGCGGCCAATTTTTTAAGGGTCCGTCTAGGAGACATCTACATGTGACATAGTTATGTCACATCTAAGTTGATGTCCACTCTGTTTGTGGTCTATTTTTTTCCTAGTTTTTTTGTTTCTTGTTGCTACATTATATACTTGTGGGAGCTTAGATGTGATATCCTTAAATAACATCTAGATGTGAATTAGACAAACTGATTTTCTAACGTACCAAGAAAGAAAACTCGATCAAAAACACGCCCCTGCTTCCAGGTCGTGAGAGTCGTCGCGCACACACACATAGACATAGACATGAATATCCGTCTTTACGTAAAATTCCATTTCCATCTCCATCTCCAATCATATTTGTCCAACTGGCACATTATTTATGTTGTTAATTATATATGCAACAATATTAACGTACATCATCTCTTATTTGCGCATGTCTGGACCGCTGCCACGGCCGATCCTGACCAACCCGAACCCTCTTCATCACCCGCACGTGCTTCCCGCCCGAAACGGTCAGTGCCGCATTCATGCCCGGCCAGAGTGGACGCGACCTCTCACTGGCGCCGGCATTGAAGCGGCACACCGGCCGAGAGAGCGTCGCCCACGCCGCTTCCGGGTGCACGCGGCTGCTCCGCGTTCAAAGGTCGCAATAGTCGGCTACAACATGCATGTAAAAAGTTCTTGGGAGTCCGTGCTACAGCTAGCTGTCCTCCCCCAACTCGTCAATCTCTTCCAGTAGTGCTAGTACTCCATGGCGTGATCCATCGACAAGCAGGCGGGATAATTATCGTATACTCGGTTTGCGGTGAGTGGCATGCCGAGCGACCGTGTGGGGTCGAGCCGTGGAGGAGGGTGAGACACGAACACGACAGCCATGATTTAAACGTTGGTTTTGCTCGATGGCGCGATCCAACGAAACGAAACATTGGTTCTCTCTGTTTCCATTTTTTCTCCGGAAAAACGGAAACTTTCCACTCCATTTTCATTCCTATTCCAAGGTTGCCCCATTACAACATTCCATCAAATACAAAGGAAAACTAACACACATGTTGATGCATCTCAATGATTCACAGATCATAGCCAATATTTACTTCACAACTAAGAAAAAGTTGTGAGAGTGTGTACGAAAGAAAAACTACTGACGGGGTCACTACGACTTAAACCCTAAACCCTAAACATGATTTAATTTCCTGGCCAGGTAGAACCTGTCGAAGGAAAGACGACTGGCACCCTTGTATCATACGATGCTTTTGTGCAGTTCCACTAAAATCGACCTAAGCATCCCTGATGGCAAAGATATTGAAGAAGTGTGATTACAATAATTGTACTGGCACTAGTTCATGAGACATAAACTCATCACAAGTAGAAGCCGGTAGTAGAGAAAGATCGACATGGAGATGGAGCTACGAGAGTGGAGAAAGTCGGCTCCAAAAAGAAGATGGACTACATGGGACGTCGGTCTATAGCTAGAACGGCGGTTGGGACGCGGCATCGGCCCATACTGCGGTGACCCCCGATTGAGACGCACCGACTGTGGGTTTTCTCCCTCGCCGATGTCGACCGCGTCTACGCAGAACATTGTTCCCTTCCCCTAGTTGCGGGATCAGGCCCGTCGTTCTATGCTTGTGAAGAGAGCAACTGTAACATCCCAAGTTTTCAATTTGGAATGTTATACATTAGATCATCAATGCATATCATATTTTATTTTGCATTTTGGTTGATCCTAGAAATTTCTACGCAACTCAAGGACCCACGGAGAGAGTTCGGAAATTCTTTATTTTCATATTTGAGTTTTCTCAAATTTTGAGAATAGGATTATTTGATTTTTATTATTTTATCGTCAATTATTTCTATTACAAAAATATGAGAGAGGGAATAAAATGACTTTCCCAAAATAAAGAAATATTGAGGATTTAATAATAAAATCAAATAAGATTTTATTTTGGAGTTTTTCGATATTTTATTTGAATTTAGGAAAAATGTGCGTTTTTCGAAAGTGCATTTAGGCCCCAAATAAATGTTCAGCTTGTGCGGCTTGATTTTAGAAGCCCGGGAAAATTTATTTCGGGATTTTTGGAGTCCGTTTAGTATTTCCTTTTATTTTTCTTCTGCGCGTAATTATTTAAAAAAAACGAACCGACCTAACGGGTCGTGTCCGACCCGAACTCCTGGCCCGCTAGGCTTTATAAGCCGGGGGGAGGCCCAGCCGAAGCCAAACCCTAGCCCCAGCCCCGAGCCGCCCCAGCCCAGCGCCACCGCCGCCGCCCGCACGCGCCGCCGCCTCGCCGCCGCACGCCGCCCGAGGTCGCCTCGAAGTCCGCGCCGTTTTTTTTCGAAAAACCGTCGGTTTTTTTAGGTTCGTTTTTTAAATAGATCAGTTTTTCCAATTTATTTAATTAGCGAGCATTCGTCCATTCGTTCGTTCTAGCAAACGTTCGTCGTTTTTCTTTTTCTCGGATTAAATCCGTGATTTTTCTGATCGCGATTTTAGATCTGATTTTCGTTTTAGTATAACTTTCCGCTCGTTTATCGGAATCAGGCGATTCAAGCGCCTGGAGTTTCCTCTCGAAACCATCTATCCGTTTAACCAACTTAAACAAGATTTTGCCACTGTAAAAATTGCCTTAGATCCAGATTAGCAGAACGAAGTTGTTTTATTTCGCCGTTTGACTTTCGTTGCTTCGTCTGATTGCATTCTTTTTGCAAACTGGAGTTCTTAAGTTGAATTTTCTGGTTAGATCTCTTATTCGAGTTTTACCTGTGCATTAGATGAGTACTTATTGTGTGCTTGTTTATTTGCGATAGAGTACCCGGAGTGCGCCGCCTGTTACTTCGAATCGCTAGGTTTCCTGGATCATCAGCAAGGCAAGTAACACTTTGATCATACCTCCTACTACCCAGTTTTACTGCATTAGATCAATCCTCACACATTGCATGATTAGGATCTAATTAAATTGTGGGATGGGAAGTAGTTGAGGTAGTACCTATTACCTGTTTATTACGAAACCTTTGGGAGTTACTTCTATGTTTGCTTACTGTGCCATGCTATGCTAGTAGACGTGGATTGGGTGAGTGATATCCATGACAGATGTGAGTATTGTTAATTAATGGTTTATCTAAGGTGACAACTTAAACACACATCTGGGTGGATTGAGGTACCTGGGTATTCCAGGATTGCCTGTTTCTTTTTGGACCGCCACCCAGGCTCAAAGGGATCATGAGATTACTCATACTAGAAACTTCCGTGTCCAGCCACAAGCCATTATGGGCTCTGGCATAGTTGACTAAGTCGTGCGAACTCTTACAGGGTAGACTAGCAGATGTAGGGGAAAGTAGGTGTAACGGTCTATCCATTGTAAGCTGCTAGCATTTCTGAAAGACTATGTCTCGGTCATCCGTCTTCTCAAACATCATGTAGTGCGAGGAACCAAACGGAGGCGAGAAACCAAACGGAGGCGATCGAGTCTTGTGGGGAAAAGTGCGCAAACCTCTGCAGAGTGTATAAACTAATCATGGTTAGCCTGTCCCCGGTTATGGACATCTTGAGTATCTAGTACCTGGATTATCATGTGAATCTCAACATGTTACTCTAAATTAATTTTGTTGGGTTTTTAATGATGATGCTTAATTGGGATTGAGAATGCTGTCAACCATTCTCAATGTTTAACAACTACCATGATAGTTAAATAAATTTATTCCTTTGAGTAGGGAAAAATTGGCTTTACGCAAAACTGTAACCATAGAGCTTTCCACCAGCCAAATATGCATATAGTATAGCTGTTTCATTCCATTACTCTCTATGTGTTACATTGCCAGCATATTCCATGTGCTGACCCGTTTCGGGCTGCAACGTTAATGTTGCAGACTTTTCAGACGACGATTAAGGAGTTTTTAGGTCGTGGTTCTATACTCAGTGATGCCGTTGGAGTTGATGGACTCACTTATCTTCCAAGCCTTCCGCTGTTATCGTTATTAGATGGCCTTAAGCCATATTTATTGTAATAAGTTCTCTATGGAGACACTCATGTAATAAGTGTGTGATTGCTACTCTGTTATAAATCCTCCGAGTACTGTGTGGTGTCAGCATTACTGATCCAGGGATGACACCGGAGCACAGAGATCAGACTGTTTGAGGTCTGGTCGCTACAGAGATGGTATCAGAGCACACGCTGACTGTAGGACACGACCACTAAGCTAAAGACCTAGACACTATTCACTCTTCTCTTCTGACTCCTCATCTTTTCTACTCTTTAGGATGGCAGATGCAAGGAACAAGTTCACGCAACCGGATGAAGATACACCCTTTGGACGTCACTTGAAGGAAGTCACTAGATACCTGAACATAGGAGTACCAAGCTTCACCGGAACCTACAACGCCACTTTACCTGAAGAAGAGCGCTGGATGATTCAAGTTCAAGTTCCAGGAAGGACGTTCATGCCAGTCACTGAGCCCATAGAGTTTTCTTTTGATGCACCAACTTGGAGTCTAGGAAAGAGCATGGCAGCTCACATCGCCATGGGACGCATTGGAGAAGTCTACCGCAATGATCTCAAGGATACTATCTACCAGATTTGTGGGCGCCGAGATGAGCACTGGGAGATGATCAGCACCAGGAAGGATAGATCAATTGCAGCTTTTATCCAGGAGTTAAACCAGCACATTCGACGACAGGAGAACCAGATGTGCGCCGACATGATAGATCTGAAGAAGGCTAAGACTAGAATCAAGGAACTGGAGGAAGAACTCAAGGCTACACGTGAAGATTATGAAGAGGAAATTGAAGTATTGGTGGATAAGAATGCCGACCTAACAAAGAAGATCGGTATTTATGGGAGGCCCTACACCAGTAGATGAAGATGAAGAACCCAAGGAGATTCGCCCGGAAGACTACATCATCATCGATGACACAGAATTCAAATCCAGACGATAGCGATGATGATTATGTTGATGAAGCTGGAGCAGATATCATGGAGTCTGCAACCGAAGAATATTTCTAGTAGACCACCTCATCAGTAGTAGTAGTCCACCATGTAAATATAGTAGTCCGAGCACTTTTGCGATAGTTAGATCGATTGTATGCCCTTGTTTGATTGAATGAAGTGAATTGTTTGCTTTTGCCTCATGTGCATATGGGTAGTGTTTTCTCTTTAGACCCCTCTATTCTTATATCTCATCTTTTCTAAACCCTCAGATGCCTCCGAGACATGACCCTGGATTTGCCTTTCCACCGGAGCTCACCCAGTTGATCCAGCAGCAGAACACATTGATGCAGTTGCTAGTCCAGAATCAGAATCAGGGGAACAACAACAACAACCCACACCACCACCACCTGTTGATCACTTAGCCCGTTTTCTTAGGCTGAATCCGCCGGTGTTTTCCAGTAGCACCGAGCCGATAGTAGCAGATGATTGGCTCCGCAAGACAGCTAGAGAGTTGACCACAGCAGGATGCACAGATGCGGAGAAGGTGAAGTTTGCCGCACATCAGCTTGAAGGACCCGCAGCATCATGGTGGGAGAATTTCACAGCCACTTTCCCTGTCGACACTGTCACATGGGACCAGTTTCAGCAGGCTTTTCGTACTGCCCATGTTTCAGCAGGAGCTATGGCCATGAAGAAGCGTGAGTTTCGCAACTTGCGCCAAGGAGGACGGACAGTTGGCCAGTATGTGGAGGACTTTAGTAAGTTAGCATGTTATGCCCCAGATGACGTTGCTACGGATGCAGCTAAGCAGGAGAAGTTTCTGGAAGGACTGAATGATGAGTTGAGCATGCAGTTGATGGTAGCAACCTTCAACAACTACCAGGAGTTGGTAGACGTGCTCTTATGATTGAAGGCAAGCAACAGCAAATTGAGAACCGCAAGAGGAAGTATGGACAAGGGAAGTACAATTCAGGAGCTCAGCAGAAGCCACGTTTTACCCCTAGACCGGGAGGACATTTTCAGCAATGGCTCGCACCAAGAAGAATGGTAATGGGAATGGAGGAAGCAACGGCCAGAATCCACCAACCCATCAACCCCAGCCAAGAAGACCTGAGCCAAGTCACTTGCTTTAAGTGCCAGAAGACCGGACATTATGCCAATGAATGTCCTGAAGGCCAGAATGGCAATGGAAGCTCGGGGAAGAAGCCGAACCCTTTCAACAGGGGACAGGTGAACCACGTTTATGTGGAGGAGGTTGAAGAGCAGACGGATGCCGTAATCTGTAAGTTTTTAGTTAAGTCATTTACTGCACTCGTTCTTTTTGATACTGGTGCATCGCATTCATACATATCAAGGGGATTTGTGGATAAGTATAACTTGCCCACTAAGGTTCTTAGAACACCTATGCTAGTAAGCTCACCAGGAGCGGAGTATATGGCCAGTCAAGGATGTTTTCAAGTGCCATTGAGTATAGGTAGGCATGTGTTTCCCTTGGATTTAATCATTTTGGAATCACAAGGATTGGATGTAATTCTGGGTATGGATTGGCTGTCGATGTACGGAGGAAACATCGATTGCGCCAGTAAGACAATTTTTCTTACCACCCCAGAAGGGAGAAGGATCAAGTATGTATCCCGACATGTGCCAAAAGGGACTCAAGTAAATTGCTTAACAGGAGTTGTGCAGGAGGAAGTACCAGTGGTAAAGGATTTCCCTGATGTATTTCCAGAGAGTTGCCAGGCATGCCACCGGATAGAGACATTGAGTTTTTGATTGAGCTATTGCCAGGCACAGGGCCAATATCGAAGAGACCATACAGGATGCCTGCAAAGGATTTGGTGGAAATTAAGAAGCAGATTAAGGAGTTACTGATAAGGATATATTCGCCCAAGTTCTTCGCCTTGGGGGTCGCCAGTACTTCTAGTGGAGAAGATGGATGGATCATTAAGGATGGTTGTTGATTATCGTGGGTTGAATGAAGTAACCATCCAGAACAAGTACCCACTACCAATGATCAATGATCTGTTTGATCGATTGCAAGGAGCTAAGGTATTTTCCAAGATCGATCTGCAATCAGGATACCATCATTTGAAGATTCAGGAATAGGATATACCCAAGACGCCTTTTACCACCAGGTATGGGCTGTACGAATATACCATTATGTCATTTGGTCTGACTAACGCACCCGCATATTTTATGAACATGATGAACAAAGTATTTATGGAGTTTTTGGATAAGTTTGTCATAGTGTTCATTGATGATATCCTGGTTTACTCGAAGACTGAAGAGGAGCATAAGGAACATTTGCGATTGGTACTAGAGAAGCTCAGAGAACATCAGTTGTATGCCAAGTTTAGCAAATGTGAGTTTTGGTTGAAGGAAGTAGGATTTCTCGGACACGTTATATCCGGAGAAGGTATATCAGTAGACCCACTAAAGTTGATACCATGACCAAGTGGGAAGCACCAACCAAAGTTGGAGAGATCCGGAGTTTTCTTGGACTCGCAGGATACTACCGGAGATTTATTGAGAATTTCTCAAAGATTGCGAAGCCTATGACTGAGTTGTTGAAGAAAGAATACCAAGTTCATATGGACGGAGGAATGTGAGAGCTAGTTTCCAGGAGTTGAAGAAACGTTTGGTTACTTCACCAGTGTTGATTTTTCCAGACCAGACCAAGGATTATGAGGTGTATTGCGACGCTTCACGTCGAGGACTTGGAGCGCTTATGCAGGAAGGGAGAGTTGTTTCATATGCCTCACGATAAGCTTAAGCCTCATGAGTTGAATTATGCTATGCATGATTTGGAATAGCAGCCGTAGTGCATGCATTGAAAACATGGAGAATTTTCTCATTGGAAACCATTGTGAGGTGTACATGATCATAAGAGTTTGAAATACATCTTCACACAGAAGGAGTTAACCTCAGACAAAGGAGATGGTTGGAGCCATCAAGGATTATGATATGAGATTGCATTATCATCCCGGAAAGGCTAATGTAGTAGCTGACGCATTAAGCCGTAAGAGCCATGTCAATACGTTAATGACGGGAGAAATACCCAAGGAGTTAGCAGAAAATCTTCGTGAACTATGTTTGGAAATAGTTCCGAGAGGCTATGTAGCAGCATTGGAGATTCAGTCAACTTTGATGGATAGAATCAGAGAAGCTCAGAAGGACTGACAAAGAGATTGCCGCTATAAAGGAGAAACTTAGCAAAGGAAAGCTAAGGGATTTCGTGAGGATGAGCACGATACCCTATGGTTTGAAGACCGTTTACGTGCCCAATGACCCGGAGATCAGGAAGTTGATACTGCAAGAGGCACACGATTCACCATATTCGATTCACCCAGGAAATACCAAGATGTATTTGGATTTGAAGGATATTTTCTGGTGGACCGGAATGAAGAAGGATATTGCGGAGTATGTAGCAGTTTGTGATGTATGTCAGAGAGTAAAGGCAGAGCATCAGAAGCCAGCAGGATTGTTACAACCATTGCCGATACCCGAATGGAAGTGGGATAAGTTAGGCATGGATTTTATCACGGGATTACCCAGGACTCGTTCAGGCTATGACTCGATTTGGGTTGTAGTTGATCGATTGACGAAAGTAGCTCATTTCATCCCAGTAAAGACCACTTACACCAGTGCTAAGTTGGCAAAGATATACATGACCAGGATCGTATGTCTGCATGGAGTTCCGAGGAGTATCGTATCAGATAGAGGAACCCAGTTTACCTCAAAGTTCTGGAAGCAGTTGCATGAAACTTTGGGTACCAGGCTAGAGTTCAGTACAGCTTTTCATCCACAGACAGATGGACAGACCGAGAGAGTCAATCAGATTTTGGAGGACATGCTGAGAGCTTGTGCGCTAGATTACGGATCTAGTTGGGACGAGAATTTGCCATATGCAGAGTTCTCTTACAACAACATTATCAATCCAGTTTAAAGATGGCCCCTTTCGAAGCCTTGTACGGAAGGAGGTGCAGGACACCGTTGTCGTGGGACGAAGTTGGAGACCGCCAGTTGTTTGGACCTGATTTGATTAAAGAGTCTGAACAGAAGGTGAAATTGATTCGCGATAGGCTCAAGGTAGCTCAGTCCAGACAGAAGAGTTATGCAGATTCTAAACGCAAGGAGACTGTTTACGAAGTTGGAGATAGAGCTTATCTTCGAGTATCACCACTTCGGGGAACAAAGCGTTTTGGAGTTAAAGGAAAGTTAGCGCCACGATTTGTAGGACCATATCGAGTTTTGGAGCGTATGGGAGAAGTGGCCTACAAGTTGGAATTGCCCGAAGGATTGTCAGGAGTTCATGATGTGTTCCACGTTTCTCAGTTGAAGAAGTGCCACGCGGAGATGGCTGACATACCCTTGAGAGACACAGTGCCATTGGAAGCAATTCAGTTGGATAACAATTTGACCTATGAGGAGAAACCAGTAGATTCTCGAGTTTGCCAGCGAGTCACTCGTAGCAAGGTTATCAAGTTTTGCAAAGTTCAGTGGAGCCACCACACGGAGGATGAAGCCACCTGGGAGCGAGAGGAAGATTTGCTCAAAGACCACCCTCACCTATTTTCTAGCCAACCCGAATCTCGAGGGCGAGATTCATCTTAAGGGGGGTAGGTTTGTAACATCCCAAATTTTCAATTTGGAATGTTATACATTAGATCATCAATGCATATCATATTTTATTTTGCATTTTGGTTGATCCTAGAAATTCTTACGCAACTCAATGACCCACGGAGAGAGTTGGGAAATTCTTTATTTTCATATTTGAGTTTTCTCAAATTTTGAGAATAGGATCATTTGATTTTATTATTTTATCATCAATTATTTCTATTACAAAAATATGAGAGAGGGAATAAAATGACTTTCCCAAAATAAAGAAATATTGAGGATTTAATAATAAAATCAAATAAGATTTTAGACTTTCCCAAAATAAAGAAATATTGAGGATTTAATAATAAAATCAAATAAGATTTTATTTCGGAGTTTTTCGATATTTTATTTGAATTTAGGGAAAATGTGCATTTTTTGAAAGTGCATTTAGGCCCCAAATAAATATTCACCTTGTGCGGCTTGATTTTAGAAGTCCGGGAAAATTTATTTCGGGATTTTTGGAGTCTGTTTAGTATTTATTTTTATTTTTCTTCTGCGCGTAATTATTTAAAAAAAACGAACCGACCTAACGGGCCTTGTCCGACCCGGACTCCTGGCCCGCTAGGCTTTATAAGCCGGGGGGAGGCCCAGCCGAAGCCAAACCCTAGCCCCAGCGCCGCCGCCGCCGCCCGCACGCGCCGCCGCCCGCCGCCGCCTCGCCGCCGCACGCCGCCTGAGTTCGCCTCGAAGTCCGCGCCGGTTTTTTTAAAAACCGTCAGTTTTTGTAGGTTTTTTATGATTTATTTAATTAGCGAGCATTCGTCCGTTCGTTCGTTCTAGCGAACGTTCGTCGTTTTTCTTTTTCTCGGATTAAATCCGCGATTTTTCTGATCGCGATTTCAGATCCGATTTTCGTTTTAGTATAACTTTCCGCTCGTTTATCGGAATCAGGCGATACAAGCGCCTAGAGTTTCGTCTCGAAACCCTCTATCCGTTTAACCAACTTAAACAAGATTTTGCCACTGTAAAAATTACCTTAGATCCAGATTAGCAAAACAAAGTTGTTTTCTTTCGCCGTTTGACTTTTGTTGCTTCGTTTGATTTGATTCTTTTTGCAAACCGGAGTTCTTAAGTTGAATTTTCTGGTTAGATCTCTTATTCGAGTTTTACCTGTGCATTAGATGAGTACTTATTGTGTGCTTTTTTTTGCGATAGAGTACCCGGAGTGCGCCGCCTGTTACTTCGAATCGCTAGGTTTCCCGGATCATCAGCAAGGCAAGTAACACTTTGATCATACCTCCTACTACCCAGTTTTATTGCATTAGATCAATCCTCACACATTGCATGATTAGGATCTAATTAAATTGTGGGATGGGAAGTAGTTGAGGTAGTACCTATTACCTGTTTATTACCAAACCTTTGGGAGTTACTTCTATGTTTGCTTACTGTGCCATGCTATGCTAGTAGACGTGGATTGTGTGAGTGATATCCATGACAGATGTGAGTATTGTTAATTAATGGTTTATCTAAGGTGGCAACTTAAACACACATCTGGGTGGATTGATGTACCTGGGTATTCCAGGATTGCATGTTTCTTTTTGGACCGCCACCCAGGCTCAAAGGGATCATGAGATTATTCATACTAGAAACTTCCGTGTGCAGCCACAAGCCATTATGGGCTCTGGCATAGTTGACTAAGTCGCGCGAACTCTTACAGGGTAGACTAGCAGATGTAGGGGAAAGTAGGTGTAACGGTCTATCCATTGTAAGCTGCTAGCATTTCTGAAAGACTATGTCTCGGTCATCCGTCTTCTCAAACATCATGTAGTGCGAGGAACCAAACGGAGGCGATCGAGTCTTGTGGGGAAAAGTGCGCAAACCTCTGCAGAGTGTAATAAACTAATCATGGTTAGTCATGTCCCCGGTTATGGACATCTTGAGTATCTAGTACCTGGATTATCATGTGAATCTCAACATGTTACTTTAAATTAATTTTGTTGGGTTTTTTTAAATGATGATGCTTAATTGGGATTGAGAATGCTGTCAACCATTCTCAATGTTTAACAACTACCATGATAGTTAAATAAATTTATTCCTTTGCAGTAGGGAAAAATTGGCTTTACGCAAAACTGTAACCATAGAGCTTTCCACCAGCCAAATATGCATATAGTATAGCTGTTCCATTCAATTACTTTCTATGTGTTACATTGCCAGCATATTCCATGTGCTGACCCGTTTCGGGCTGCAATGTTAATGTTGCAGACTTTTCAGACGATGATTAAGGAGTTTTTAGGTCATGGTTCTATACTCAGTGATGCCGTTAGAGTTGATGGACTCACTTATCTTCCAAGCCTTCCGCTGTTATCGTTATTAGATGGCCTTAAGCCATATTTATTGTAATAAATTCTCTATGGAGACACTCGATGTAATAAGTGTGTGATTGCTACTCTGTTATAAATCCTCCGAGTACTGTGTGGTGTCAGCATTACTGATCCAGGGATGACACCGGAGCACAGAGATCAGACTATTTGAGGTCTGGTCGCTACAGCAACCTAAGCAAGAAGGCTTGTAGCTTAGGCTCCTGCTTGTGTATATATAGTGGTTTTCTTTTTCTGTCCATATCAACCATTTTATATTGCGTACGTGTCATTCAAGAGTGAAATGATGGTTGCTTCTTCCAACTAACTTACTGTGTGATTTGACTGCTCGTTAGTGGCCCCTACACATGCTCCCCCTATGTGTATGCAACAGTCACACGTACACATGGACGCAAAAACGCGCGCGACGCCCTAATGCATGCATGTCTGAGCACACGACGGAACACACATGGTCACGCTCAAGTGCTCAACCTACACGTGCATGCACACACATACTCAGTCAGGGTGAGCTAGTGACCGTATAAACACCGGAAATATATATATTGAGCGCAATGAGCATATTATGAAGTCCATTGACCGTATTTTTACAAATATACAGTGACAGACAGTGTATTTATCTCGTTTGAAATTAAGCCATATTAACCGGAGAGGAGGCAGTATGGACTAGCATTACTTTGTTGTGTCCCGTCAACTTGCCGAATGAGGAGAAGGTTGCAGGACGGGAGAAGCTTGCGCGCGGTGGCTCGCAGGACAAGGAGAAACTTTTGACTAATGCAAGCTCTCCCTCGCTTAGGCGGTGGACATGCAATAGTTAATTCGGTGTCAGATTGCCGGAAGCATACACTATACTACTAGTGCTATTATTGTTCGACTTCCCGAATAGGCGAACAACCAAGCGCAAAGTTTACTAGTACTACTACTATAGTCTATAAAGGTACGTACTATACTAGTACTAGGAACCAGATGGAGGAGTGTCTGCACTCTTATTACAATTTTAAAATGTGATAAAACAATCTTCAACATATTTGGTTCTCTTCGAGGGTCCTCGCATGTGATAATGGAAGTTGATTGCATGGAACACTCGCCACAATTCTCGCTTAATTCTGGCTCATATCCTGTTACAAATAGTAGCGCTCGGTAATATTTCCTCTTTTTTTGTTATTCAGCATGTAAACAGGTCAGCGACCTTGCGACGCATCTTCGTGCCGACCGTGCTTGCTGCACTTTGAATGTGGCCGAGAGCTGGCTTGATGAAACACCTCGCTTCCTACTTCTTTTTTTGCGGGGTACCTCGCTTCCTAGTGACCAGTGTCTTGGCTGATCGTCCTAAGAATGCTTATATATGAATAAAGCTCTCTCATTTACCCACAAAAAAGGTTAAGCCATATTAACCGGAAAGGAGGGAGTATGGACTAGCACTACTTTTTGATGTGTCCCGTCAACTCGCAAAATGAGGAGAAGCTTGCAGCACAAGGTGAAGCTCGCTTACGCCTTTTGACTAATGAAACCTACCCTCGGTGGACATGCATCAGTCCATTCGGTGTCAGATTGTCAGAGGCATACACTATAGTACCCAACATGTGGAGTACCATCATTGTTCGATTTCACGAAGAGGTGAAGAGCCAAGCGCAGTAGTACGAGTAGTACTACTACTAGAACCGCATGGTGGAGCATCTGTACTCTTATTTTTATCTCTAATAAAGTACACGTTTATTCTGGAGAAGGGCGGAAAACGGCAGCCCAACATGTAATGAATGATATCGATCAACCAACCATGCTCGAATATATCTTGGCCTCCGTGCGAGCCCGTCTGTGTGTTCTCGCTCCTCGTCTCTCTCAAGGAACGACGGGTTGGCTCTTTGCCGTCAATTGAGATCGGTTTGCTCACACTCCTGTCCCACATGTCAGTGATATGCCAAGAGGAGGTGCGTTGACCGACTGGCCATACGTGTACTTGGTTTTGCACCTTCATACTACTCCTCCCTCCATCACAGTTTACAGGGCGCGCTTCATTATGATGCATTTCTCTCAATGCATTTCCACCACCAGAGAGACTTTAGACGCGTTTGGTTTAATGCTCAATTAATTAGGGCGTGGTAACCGCAATCAAGTCCACAATTTTCTCTCCACGTACTGTACTACTACGGAGTGGAGTAAGTGCATGCATGTGTGTACCCGGGGTGGAAGCACTGCATGCATGTACGTACACATTATTTCCTCTAGTAATAGACGCCGTGCTATAACTACCAATGCTATTTTTCAGGCCGATCGCTAGTCGCCTTGGTCCCACATTTTTTTCTTTTTTCTGAAGCGCGCTGTATAAACAGTGACGGATGGAGTAGTATGAGCGGATTCAAAGAAGAGCGTATTGATGGTTGCTTCTTCAGAGCAACTTACAGTGGGAAAGGTGGGGCTTATGATTTGACTGCTCATTACTCACTATTAATGCGGCATAACGACCGGGCCGAGTCTCCCATGCAGTTGTGCACTACCCCCTCGGTTCTTAAATATACTCCAGAGTATTTGTCTTTCTAGAGATTCCAATGAGTGACTACTCAAATATTTGTCTTTTTAGAGATTTCAAATGGACTGGCACATACAGATGTATATAGACATATTTTAGAGTGTAGATTCACTCATTTTGCTCCGTATGTAGTCACTTGTTGAAATCTCTAGAAAGACGAATAGAATATTTAGGAACGGAGGAAGTACACATACGAAGCAAAATGAGTGAACCTACACTCTAAAATATGCCCGTTTGAAATTTCTAAAAAGACAAATATTTAGGAACGAAGGAGTATAATTTTGTGCATGGCACATGGACCCAGATGATGAAGAGGCTTCTGGCAATGCTATCAAGCTTCCATCATTTGTTTACATAATTGACGTACTATACAAATAATTTTCTAGCAACATGAAATTGTACAATGGTGTGAGCTTTCAGCTTTTGTTTCGCGTGTCTTGCCATCGATGCTCTTTTGGAAACAATAAAAAATTAACTTCCTTGCTAATGCATGTCAATTATTAGCAGATCAGAGCTAATAATTACATCACAACTGAAGACAGAGTTGTGAGAAGGTGTTAAATTAAAATTGAGACATGCTTTCATTGGCAGCAACGTCCCCCCAGCTCTGTCTAAATCAACAAGGCATGTTGGGAAAAAAAGTAGCTGTCTGGAGCATGCAACATTCCGATCATTTTGTGCAGTTCCACTAAAATAGAGCTCAGCGTCCCTGTTCCAAAGATATTAAGTGTGATTACGATAATAGAGGACTGCTGATGAAACAATAAACACACAAATAGAAGCCGGTCACCTTTGCAGTCTCTCTTAAGACTAACTAGTTGGAGAAGATTAGGATCGGAGTTGGATGAGGAGGACAGAGAAAAACCAATCTCCCTTTGTGCGGTCGCACTGAAATGTAGAGACGTTGCCTATCGGTGTCAAAACCGGCGGATCTCGGGTAGGGGGTCCTGAACTATGCGTCTAGGCCGGATGGTAACAGGAGGCAAGGGACACGAAGTTTTACCCAGGTTCGGGCCCTCTTGATGGAGGTAAAACCCTACGTCCTGCTTGATTAATATTGATGATATGGGTAGTACAAGAGTAGATCTACCATGAGATCAGAGAGGCTAAACCCCAGAAGCTAGCCTATGGTCTGATTGTTGTTCTCTATGTTGTCCTACGGACTAAAACCCTCCGGTTTATATAGACACCGCAGAGGGTTAGGGTTACACAAAGTCGGTTACAATGGTAGGAGATCTGCATATCCGTATCGCCAAACTTGCCTTCCATGCCAAGGAAAGTCCATTCCGGACACGGGACGAAGTCTTCAATCTTGTATCTTCATAGTCCAGGAGTCCGGCTGAAGGTATAGTCTAGCCATCCGGACACCCCCTAATCCAGGACTCCCTCAGTAGCCCCTGAACCAGGCTTCAATGACGACGAGTCCGGCGCGCAGATTGTCTTCGGCATTGCAAGGCGGGTTCCTCCTCCAAGTACTTCATAGAAGATTTTGAACACAAAGACAGTGTCCGGCTCTACAAAATAAGTTTCCACATATTGCCATAGAGAGAATAATATTTACACAAATCTAATCTACTGACATATTCCGTAGTGTGACACACCACGGCCAAGCCTTTATTCGAATCGTTTTATTGTCCCACCTCAGCGCGTCATGCGAGGCGGTTTCCTTGGCACGTCTTGTTAAAGCAGAGATCGTGTCCCCTTATTCCGGGATTCTCATCAATACGGGCGTGGGTAACCCAACCGCTTCTAGGACTCCTAGACTATAGGCAAGTCCAAACGGCCACGGAGAGGACGCTTGATATTCACCCTCTTTATAAAGGGACAAGGCTTTTATTTTTCCCTCCCACGCTCAATCGAATCCTTCCCCCACCTCAAGCTCAAACACCCAAAGTTCAGGTCAGGTGCTCCGAACCTTCAATCATGTCCGAATCTAGCCTTCAAGGCCGATGGGTGCCTTCCTCCATCACGGAAGAAGACATCAAAAAGTTGAGGTAGGCCAGATATCTGACCGCCGAGTTTTTGCATTGGCTGCCTGCCCGAGGGCAGGCCGTCCCCTCCCCCAAACCCAACGAGAACGTCGTGTTCATCTCCCACTTCCTCTGAGGTCTAGGCCTTGCTCTGGATCCTTTCGTCAGGGGTTTTGATGTTTTATTACAGGCTAGATTTCCATGATCTAGCTCCGGACTCCTTTCTTCATATCACGACATTTATTGTCGTGTGTGAGGCCTTCCTCCGGGTTACCCCTCACTTTGGCATGTGGCTCAAGACCTTTGAAGTAAAGCCGAAGATGATCGAGGGGCAACATGCAGCGTGTGGAGGTGCCTCAATATGCAAGATGACAGGAGCTCCATGGCCCAAAGGTTCCATTCCAGAGGTGTCTGAATTGTGGCAACTGGAGTGGTTCTACATCACGGCTCCTAGAAGTGCCAAGTGGGCGGCCGCCCCAGTTTTCCGCTCGGGCCCTCCACCAGAACTGATGTTATGGATCAGCAGAGGTCTGAGCTGGGGTCCAGCCAAGGACGTGCTTATACTGCAAAGCCGCATTCGAGATCTCTTCAATGGAGATTTTAGTTTGGTTGCGGTAATACAAGTTATGCTGGTTCGTCAAGTCCAGCCTTGCAAACCCTGGCCCCTTCGCTTGTGGGAGTTTAATCCCGAGGGACCGCGTGTCATTCAAAATTTCCTCGGCCGGACGTACGAGGAGATGTACAAGTCATTCTTCGGACCTCAGGTAGAGTGTCCGCAAATTACCGAGGACGTGGGCCTGAGCAGTAACCGCGCCGCCGAACAGGTAAGGAATCTTCCGGCCGGACATACTATCTCTCACTTGTTACGAAGTTATTTCTGAGAGTTCACTTTTTGACCAGGACTGGCTGACAAAGGCGAAGTTGATTCGGTGTTCGGCCCCCTCCCTGAGGGTTTGGAGAATCCGGTATTGGAAAAGATGCTCCAGGTCGCACCTTGCCCGGAGCCCTTGAAGGAAGATACTGGGGAGGACAATACGGGCAGACGCGGGCCCCCAACGCTGCCCATTCTAACCGAGGGAGAGAGCGTCTCCATGAAGGAAGACGACCGGAGGAGGAAAAGGACTACGCCTGGGGATTCGGAAGCCGAAGCTTCCAAATGGGAGAAGAAGTCTCCCACAGAGGGTCCTACCTTGGGGGGTGCTTTTGTCGCATAAAGTCCGCGGGGGGATCAATTCTCCAGCGAGTCGTAAGTGACCCGAAATACTTTAATAGTACAGGTATGCCATCTTTTTCTTCTGAGAAAATAACCACCGCATATATTTTTGCAGTTTGGGCCTTAGCCCCTCTCAAATGAGCTCGTCTTCGGGGGATCTTCTTCCAGAGATGATGGAGAGCGAAACGCCTCCTCCGGACTCCGCCGCTCCGAAAGCGGGCGACCCCGAAGTGTCGTCACGGAGGGCCTCTCCGAGTCCGGTGAGGCCGGAAGATAATCCCGTTGACCCCCAAAGATCCCAGTGTCCGGCTCCTAAAGAGAGCAGACAAAAGAGTCCAGCACCATCTGGTGTGCAATCGGATGTTCTGAGGGAGTTGGTGGGGCGAGCGGCCATCTCGGATGAACACCGTGTGCTGATGAATACGGTGATGGAGAGAATCTCGTCCGCCGAAAGAGGATTGCATGAAGCTTTTATGAGTCTACTGACAGGCTTTGAGGTACGTAAAATAATGTATGATAGTCCTGCACATGCTAGGTGTGCCCTGTGTAGATAGTAGCCCCTGAGACTCTTGTTGTCGTCGGAAACGACGACGAACAGAGGATCATATTCCCAGGTAATAACCATACTGCCTCTATGTGCAGGTGATGGAAGCTCCGGTGGCTAGCCAGACTAACGAGTTTGCCAATTTAAAACGGCAGTTGGATGCGGCAGACGCCGACATCGAGCTTGTTAACAAAAGGCTTGACGAGGCACAGGGTAAGTGTCATTATCTGGTAAACGCCACATAGTAAGAGCAGCATGATGCTAGTATCTTTAATACGTTGTGACTGCAGATGGAGCTGCCACTGTTGAAGCCTTGCGGGCGGAACTTGCCCGATCCAAGGAACAAGCGAGGTTTGGTAATGCGGCTGCTTTGAAGGCGGCCGAAGAGTTGAAAGCCGAGAAGGCCGCGCATGGCGAGAGCCGGGATAAGATGTCCAAGATGGCCATAGAATTAAAAGCCGCCGCCGACCGTTGCCGGATTCTTGAAAAGGAAAACCTAGTGAAGGCATCGGGCCTTGAGAAGGCTGCTGCGACGAGGAAATACATCCGCTCTACTATGAGGTCGAAGAAGGAGGAGCTGCGGGAAGCCGGGGATATTGTAGCTGGGAAATCCTTTATGTTGCGGAGGAAGTTCAGAGATCCACGGTATGCCACTCTGGATCGGCTGTGGAGTTCGGAGAATGTGTATATGGATTTGGCGGCGAGCGCTGCCGATGCGGCCAAGTACTTCTAGGGTCAGACGGACGGTGAAGTAGACCAGTTGTTTTGGAGACAATTCCATTCTCCCGAGCGTCCGCTTTCATTGACTGACCAATTAGCTGAATGGGCCGAACCGAATAGGTTGTCTGGACTCGCCATGAGGTCTGTTGTGGATCAGCTATGGCCGGAAAGGCCAAAGCCGAACAGCTATTTCAGCTTGGTGCAGCAGTTCCTTGACGTGGTGCCGTGCATTAATGCGATGAAGAGGTCGGCGTGCATAGAGGGCTCACGGATGGCCTTTGCTCGTGTTAAAGCATACTGGGCGGAGATGGATGCTACCACTGTTGCAGCGCGGGATTCGGCCATTGGCCGAAGGGCTGCTGAGCACTACTTTGAAGAAGTTCTTGAGGGTGCTCGTTTGATAGAGACCAGTGCTCAAAAAATATTATATTTGAGTGATATGTAATCTCATTGTAAGCGAAATGATTTTATAAATTTTTATAAGGCTATTTTTATACTTTTGCTTGAACGTAATATGATGCCTCCTGGGCGGCCGTTTATGTATACATGTGTATAACCTGAAAGATTGCAGCCGTCGGCTTCGACCCCCACGCATATAATGTGGAGGTGCTCGCAAAAAACACACGTTCACACTTAACCCAACGTCTTGGTCCTATTAAGGAGGTGATAGCGGAGCGAGCGAGGCAACCGGACTATAATGCTTTAACACTTTCACTTAGCCATAGGAGTTTGACAGTGGGGCTACTAGATAGCCCCTGGTGGCTCCGCACTCTCCCGATCCCGGGGTGCGTACATGCCTGGCCGGAAAACAGCCCTTCGTTAAGGCGGAGGAATTCTAACATTCCAACAGGTCATCGAGTGGTTGACCAGTCTCACGCTATATCATGACAGTCAGTTTTCGGCTTTCTCTACTGAAGTGCTCGTCCGGATGAACCAGGGCACAATCGCAGTAGTTCTGCTGGTGCTACCTTAGCCGGTAAAGCGGAACGTAAGGCACCAAAACACAGGAGCCGGGCAAACCCAACATTTGACCAAAGACAATGATTCGGAGCTGATGCATATAGGGCCAAACTCGCGATGCCGAACACTCCCTAAGGTATTCAGTCTTTGTGGTATAATCCGGGCCTAAATAATGGCCTTTGTAAGAAGCCCCTTGTGTCCAGGTACGTGCATTGTTCTGGCGTGGCCACATGCCAAGACGTCAGCATCCTTCTCAACGGTGGATATGTATCAACAAGAGACAGTAAAAAAGGTTTACGCAGGGTCTTAATCTAAAAATAATCCTTGGGGCGGGTCCCTGCTGCACGTCTGTGCCTGTGTCTCCGTTGTGCCGTATCCTGGACGGGTGTAGCACGATGATCGTCTGTAAAAGAGAGGAATTTAGGTGAAAAAGTTATCATGCAAAAAGGATAGTTTTTAAAGAAACCATGTATAATTCAAGATGAGAAAAAATTGCCACTTGTCTACGCGTGTTGAGCCCGTTGTATTGACAAATAGGGGTGTGACCATTTATTCGGTATAACTAGCGGCGCCGGACTTGATTAGTTGTGTCTGAGGTCTTGACGACCTATTGGATGCTTTCGCTGGTCCGGGCGCCTTTAGTGTGCGGCTGCCAAGGCAGCCGCACTCTCTTCGGCGTGCAGAGATCGCTTGATATTTCCGTTCCCTGAAATGATGCCACGTGGACCGGGCATCTTGAGTGTGAGGGAGGCGTAGTGTGGTATTGCATTAAAGCGAGCGAAAGCTTCGCGTCCGAGCAGTGCTTGATAGCCACTTTGGAACGGAGCGATGTGGAAGGTTAAATGCTCGCGACGGATGTTATCGGGGGAGCCGAATATAACTTGTAGTAGGAGGGAGCCCGTACAACGAGTCCCTGGGCCTGGCGTTACTCCTTTAAAGGTAGTATTGTTATGGCGAATTTTTGTTGGGTCTAACCCCATCCCGCGAATTGTATCCTGATATATTAGGTTTAGATTGCTGCCACCGTG
This sequence comes from Triticum urartu, assembly GCF_003073215.2. Lineage (NCBI taxonomy): Eukaryota > Viridiplantae > Streptophyta > Magnoliopsida > Poales > Poaceae > Triticum > Triticum urartu. The sequence goes on along the minus strand of NC_053022.1, from coordinate 401,539,028 downwards.
CATCAAGACTCGTGTGAAGTGATATACGCCAATTACTGGGTCTAATACCAGGGCAGCCCATCCTGCGCGTCGGATACTTGCTGAGTAATCGCGATGGTCGAAAGTGATCGGTTGAGACGACCAGTGGCAGGACTTCGTGGTGACAGGCACTTGGGTATATTTTCCTGGGAGTGCCGCGTTGTTTTGTCCCTTGATCACGTGTAACACGTTTACTGTTTTGACTTCCGGTGGAAATTTATTTTGTTCCCCAGTGTCTTGCTTGGGAGGCTCGTCCTTGTCTTCACTTGGTGTACCCTCCCCCTTGTGTACGGCGTTGAGCTTGCCGGACTGCTTGAAGACCCAACATTCTCTATGTGTATGATTAGCAGGTTTACCAAGGGTACTATGGATCTGACATACTTGGTCCAGAATTTTGTTGAGGCTGGATAGTTCATCCCTGGTGCCTTTAGAGGGCAGCTTTTGACCTGGCCGAGAGCTTTTGAATCCGGCGTTTACTGCCGTGCCCTTCGTGCTGTCTTCTTTATTCCGGAGTTTGTTATTGCTCTTGCGCCGTGATTTCCCGTTTCCATCTCTAACTTCAGATGTACTGGGGTCGCTGGTGCTGCATCTGGCTAGCCAGCTGTCCTCACCCGTGCAAAAGCAGGTCATGAGGCTTTTTAATGCGGCCATCGTTCTTGGCTTATTTTGGCCGAGGTGTCTGGCGAGCCATTCGTCACGGATGCTATGCTTAAAAGCTGCCAAGGCTTCGGCGTCCGGACAGTCGACAATCTGGTTCTTTTTAGTAAGAAACCTGTTCCAAAGCTTTCGGGCTGACTCTCTGGGCTGTTGAGTTATATGACTCAAATCGTCCGCATCCGGAGGTCGGACATAAGTCCCTTGAAAATTTGCCCGAAAGGCGTCTTCGAGCTCTTCCCAACTTCCAATGGAGCTTTCGGGGAGGCCTTTAAGCCAGTGACGAGCTGGCCCTTTGAGCTTGAGGGGTAAGTACTTGATGGCGTGGAGATCATCTTCTCGAGCCATATGGATATGAAGGATGTAGGCCTCAATCCAGACCCCAGGGTCTGTTGTTCCGTCGTATGTCTCTATGTTTACGGGTTTGAATCCCTCTGGAAATTCATGGTCCAGCACCTCATCGGTGAAACATAGGGGGTGTGCGGCACCCCTGTAGCTAGGTGTACCGCGTTGTTCGGATGTTTGTTGTGTTGCATTGTATGCTGGGGCGCGCTTGCATGGTCCATAGATGGATCTTGTTGCGCCGTCCTTTGGGTGCGAGCCCTCGCAAGGGTCGCGTGTTATATTGTGAGTGGCGTTGTATGCCGCTCTGTGTTGGTAGAGGGGTCGTCTATCCGGCCAGGTGGCTGCTTTGATATTTGGTTGTGGGGGGTCTGAGGCCTCCTCATCAAATTCAGGTAGCAGCTTCCGCTTTGGGTAGCTCTTGGAGGGGCGATTGTCACCGTACCTCGCTGCTGTGTTGAGTATTTTACTCCATCTGATTTGGAGTGTGTCTTGCTTAGCCTTGAGCCTTTGCTTCTGCTTTTTAAGACTCCTCGCGGTGGCAACAAGCCTTTTACGGGCATTCTGCTGCTCCGGGTGCCTGTCCGGCGTTATGTCGTCCGGACCATTATCCTTGATAGAATTTGTTTGTTCGGTTTGATTATCCGGATTGCCGTTGTCCGGCAGTGGTTCGCCCTGCTCCAGCGCTGGGTCTGTGTGATCGTTATTTCTGTCGAGGCGGGATTTGGGGCGGCGCTTGCGTCGCCGCTTTGACTGCTTCTCGAGGGAACAAGCCTTCGGTGCGTCCTCCCGCTCCTCATCGTCATCTTTTGGTGCGTCCACCATGTATACGTCATATGACGGGGTGGCCTTCCAGGGCCCAATAGGTGCTGGTTCTTCATCGTCTCCTGCATCGGCGTCCATACCGTCGATGTCTTCGGAGTCGAAGTCGAGCATGTCGGTTAGATCGTCGACAGTGGCTACAAAGTGGGTGGTGGGTGGGCTTTGAATTTCTTCATCGTCCGTATCCCAACCTTGCTGACCGTAGTCTGGCCAAGGCTCTCCTGATAAAGAGAAAGACTTTAGTGTCTTCAGAATATCGCCGAAAGGCGAGTGTTGAAAGATGTCCACGGCAGTAAACTCCATGATCGGCGCCCAATCAGATTCGATTGGCAGGGGCGCGGAGGGTTCGGAGTCTGGAGAGGAGTCCGGCACCTTGGAGTCACGAGCCTCGCGGAGTGCGGGGCTGGTGTTCGGCTCGATCGCCGTTGGGATCGCAGCCCCCGAGGCGGTGTCCAACCACCCATCCTCGATCGGTGCAGTTGGCTCCGAATTAAGGGTCAAAGCCGATGCGGGTGCGGCCTCCAGGGCACTGTTCGGCGACAGAGCTAGATCATGCTCGTCGTGACAGTGTGGCGCGCTCGGTAGTGGCTCGAATCCGTTGAGGATCAAGTCCCTGCGGATGTCAGCCGTGTAGTTTAAACTTCCAAATCTGACCTGATGGCCAGGGGCATAGCTTTCGATCTGCTCCAGATGGCCAAGTGAATTGGCCCGCAGTGCGAAGCCGCCGAAGACGAAGATCTGTCCGGGGAGAAAGGTCTCACCCTGGACTGCTTCGCTATAAATGATCGTAGGAGCCATCAAGCCTAACGACGACGACAAAGAGGAACTCTCAATGAAAGCACCAATGTCGGTGTCAAAACCGGCGGATCTCGGGTAGGGGGTCCCGAACTATGCGTCTAGGCCGGATGGTAACAGGAGGCAAGGGACATGAAGTTTTACCCAGGTTCGGGCCCTCTAGATGGAGGTAAAACCCTACGTCCTGCTTGATTAATATTGATGATATGGGTAGTACAAGAGTAGATCTACCGTGAGATCGGAGAGGCTAAACCCTAGAAGCTAGCCTATGGTCTGATTGTTGTTCTGTATGTTGTCCTATGGACTAAAACCCTCTGGTTTATATAGACACCAGAGAGGGTTAGGGTTACACAAAGTCGGTTACAATGGTAGGAGATCTGCATATCCGTATCGCCAAGCTTGCCTTCCACGCCAAGGAAAGTCCCTTCCAGACACGGGACGAAGTCTTCAATCTTGTATCTTCATAGTCCAGGAGTCCGGCTGAAGGTATAGTCCGGCCATCCGGACACCCCCTAATCCAGGACTCCCTCATTGCCCGTGTGACATTTTAGTACAACTGCACAAAACACTCTTAAGAAAAAAGTGATTTGTGCAGTTCACCAAAAGGTCGCAATAGCAACGAGGTGAAATGGATAGCACTGTTTGCAAAAAAGAGGTATAAAGGAAACAATTACTGGCCAATAATAGTTGATGACACATGCGACGACAAAAAATAAGCATATTCCTTGTCCTGTGGGAAGATAACAACACGGTTGTGTTTGTCTAAAACGGTGTGAGGACGACAATGCAATTAGGAAAGTACGCCGGACGAGCTACGTTTTGGGCAAAGAACTATGGAAGATCCACATGCAGCGACGTGGGAAGACGGGCAGTGGAGCAAGGCCGGAGGGGATACCTGGAGGTCGTCAGGATGTAACTAGGTGAGCGGCGGCGGGCGGAATCTGCGAGCAGGTGGCGTAGGCCCTGCCGCGCTGGAGCTTGGTCAGAGGGAACGGCGTGTACCGCAAATCGGGACGTGCTGCCTTGGCGCTGTCGAATAGAGAAATGATGCACTTCCTCCCTTTCCCCCGGCGGACGGGATGCGGCCGGATTAGTGACCAACGGTGAGAGAGAGAGAGGCCACCACACTCCCTTTCCCCTGACGGACGGGATGCGGCCGGATCAGTGACCAACGGTGAGAGAGAGAGAGGCCACCGCAGCCTTGTGTGAGATACTCTGAAGAGCGACAAACCAGGCAGGTAGGCTCCATTGTATATAGTGAGCGGACTACCTTTTTCTCCATAAAAATTGTTTTATATTCTGTGTACGTGCCATTGAGCGCTATAACTTTATTTAAAAATAACGCGGCAACACGTCAAGTCGAACTTTGTTTCGTGCACGCGTGGTACACGACCTCCCTAGGTAAACAACTGCTACAGACGTTCAAATTAGCACGTGGGCTGCCATTTCGTAAAGAAATGAGCTCCACCGTGTACCCGCGCGGGTGTGGCTGGGCACGAAGCGTGAGTACGTGCACGGCACCTATTCTCTTCTTGTATATGTACACCACCTACGTGGGGTTGTGTGAGAGAGATACAAACCTAGAGAGACATAGTGTGTGGGTTCTTGAGAGTTTTTGGGGGGGGGGGGGGGAATCAAAAAATGTAACATATGCAATGTGTGTGAAATAGAGTCCTAGATATAACATATATATAGAGGGGGCGATCCACGAGAAGAGAGTGGAGGTATCATCGGCTTGAGGTGTCCATAGAATCGAAGAGAGGGATGATGTGTGTGAGTGTGTGCGCGCGCGATCGATAAAGAGTGCCATCGAATTTGTGTGTGCCCACGTCAAAGATATAGGGTGGCTGGCCTACTGGAACGTGAGATGGGACATATGCAGTTTGTCTCTGTGGCATGGATACCTACCTGCAGCGCTCGACTATCGGTGTGTGGTGGGGGAATAGGGAGGCCCAATTAACTATAGAGGTACAATGGCTGGTATATGTGTGGAGGAGGAGAGAGGCCTACCTCATGTATTAAGGAGATCGATCTGCCTCATGTATTAAGGGAGATCGATCGGCATCCATGCATATGTGCAGGAGAGGAATAAGGTTGGGAGAGAGACAGAGCTAGAGTGTTGGAGGGGGTGGTAGTGGAGTTGCTTCTAACAAATGGTGGGATAGGCTTGCTAGACAAATGGAGGGCACGCCCGCAATATCAATAAGAGAGGAGATGGCTGCTTGTTGTCTGTGCACGTGCGTGTGAGAGACGGGTCAGGAGGCATGCACGAATGATGAGGGGGGACAATGTGGCTGTGGTAAGCAGACGTAACTACATAGGAAGATCAATCGCCCTTTGTTATAGAAAGGAGAGACATAACTTGTGAGGTACGTCGATCGATGGGGGGAGGGTAGTTAAAGTCGATCTAGGTATATGTTGGGAGATCGATCGGTATACATGCATGTGTGTGTTAGAAGCAAATGAGGCACGAGGAGAAGGATAGAGAGAGAGGGATGCATGTAGGAGGTGGTACGAGAGGCATACTATATCGAGGGGGGAGGAGTGCGCGAGTACGAGAACGATGAAACTAGTGGTGGGAGTGAGGCATGGACGGTGACAAGAGAAGAGGGGAAGCTTGTGTTTGTGCTAGGCACACCTGGCTAGAGAGGCATACCGATCGATGTGTGCCGTAAAGAAGGAGCTGTGGGGCCTACACACACCGTGGGTGAACGACCTAAAGTGAAAAGATGAATTTGCACGATGGAGCTAGAGAATGCTAAGGGAGGGTGAGAGGGATGCGGGCGTGTGCATGCACAAGAGAAAGTTAGCGCTAGCTACAAAGATAAGAGGGTTGTGTGGGTGTAAAAGACGAATAGAGATCATATATACTTCATTATAAAAAGCGAATTCGGATATTTGAAGAATTTATCATAGTGTTTCAAACCGACGCATGTGTGAATACATATAACGGTGATACACATGGTGTGGTTATGAACATGTTATACTACATTTAATATATTTTATCTCTACTCTTATTAAAAACGGAGTTGTTGATGATGGTGTGCCTGCCATCATGCATTATAGGCCGTCCGATTTATATCTGGCGGATAGCAAGGAAACTATGATGGTTGAAGTTGGCAACAATCATGATTGTAGATTCTTATTGAAATAGAGAAACGAATTCAAATTTAGTTCAAATTGCAGCGGTAGTATAGACATTTGGAATGCACTAAAATGTTGGTATGAGTAGGTTACATGCATTATACAGCAAGCGAAAAAATTTAATCGGACATAACATGGATTCATACTCCCTCCTTCCATCTATATAGGGCGTAATGAGATTTTTAAGACCACCTTTGACTATTGACAAGATTAATAGTACATGACATGCACAATGTGAAAATTATATCATTGAAAGAACCTTTCACAGACGAATTTAACGGTGTGCTTTGTGTAAGTTGCATGTCATATATCATTGCTCTAATATTTGGTCAAAGTTAGCATCGAAAAACGCATTAGGCCCTATATAGATGGAAGGAGGGAGTAGCTTTGAATAGCATTTGTATAGTAAAACGGGGTAATACTCTCTCTTTGTGTCATGTGAATAGTTTTATTTTTTTTGTTTTCTTTTTGGTTGAGGGAAGTGCGAATTGATTTGGTACGTACAAGTACAATATTACTACATGATACGTCTCCAACGTATCTACTTTTCCAAACAATTTTGCCCTTGTTTTGGACTCTAACTTGTATGATTTGAATGGAACTAACCCGGACTGACGCTGTTTTCAGCAGAATTGCCATGAATGTTGTTTTATGTGCAGAAAACAAAAGTTCTCGGAATGACCTGAAACTCCACGGGATATCTTACAATAAATAATAAAAAATTCTCGCCAAAGATGAAGACCAGGGGGCCCACACCCTTCTCATGAGGGTGGGGGCGCGCCCCCCTAGGGTGCGCCCCCTACCTCGTGGGCCCCCTGGAGACCCCCTGACTCCAACTCTAACTCTATATAACTGCTTTCGGGGATAAAAAATAGAGGAGAAGAAATCATCGCGTTTTACGACCCGGAGCCGCCGCCAATCCCTAAAACCTCTCGGGAGGGCTGATCTGTAGTCCGTTCGGGTCTCCGGAGAGGGGGATTCGTCGTCGTCGTCATCATCAACCATCCTACATCACCAATTTCATGATGCTCACCGCCGTGCGTGAGTAATTCCATCGTAGGCTTGCTGGACGGTGATGGGTTGGATGAGATTCACCATGCAATCAAGTTAGTTTTGTTAGGGTTTGATCCTTAGTATCCACTATGTTCTGAGATTGATGTTGCTATGACTTTGCTATGCTTAATGCTTGTCACTAGGGCCCGAGTGCCATGATTTTAGATCTGAACCTATTATGTTTTCATCAATATATGAGAGTTCTAGATCCTATCTTGCAAGTCTATAGTCACCTATTATGTGTTATGATCCGTTAACCCCGAAGTGACAATAATCGGGATACTTACCGGTGATGACCGTAGTTTGAGGAGTTCATGTATTAACTATGTGCTAATGCTTTGTTCCGATTCTCTATTAAAAGGAGGCCTTAATATCCCTTAGTTTCTGTTAGGACCCCGCTACCACGGGAGGGTAGGACAAAAGATGTCATGCAAGTTCTTTTCCATAAGCACGTATGACTATTCGGAATACATGCCTACATTGCATTGACGAATTGGAGCTAGTTCTGTGTCACCCTATGTTATGACTGTTACATGATGAACCGCATCCGGCATAATTATCCATCATTGATCCGATGCCTACAAGCTTTCCATATACTGGTTTACGCTTATTTACTTTCCCGTTGCTATTGTTACAATCACTACAAAATACCAAAAATATTACTTTGCTTTCATTACTCTTTTGTTACCGTTACCATCACTATCATATTACTTTGCTACTAAACACTTTGCTGCAGATACTAAGTTTCCAGGTGTGGTTGAATTGACAACTCAGCTGCTAATACTTGAGAATATTCTTTGGCTCCCCTTGTGTCTAATCAATAAATTTGGGTTGAATACTCTACCCTCGAAAGCTGTTGCGATCCCCTATACTTGTGGGTTATCAAGACTAATTTCTGGCGCCGTTGCCGGGGAGCATAGCTCTATTCTTTGAGTCACTTGGGATTTATATCTGCTGGACACTATGAAGAACTTGAGAGATCCAAAAACCAAGATATATCCCTCAAGTATGAGGGGAGGCAAGGAACTGCCATCTAGCTCTGCACTTGATTCACCTTCTGTTATGAGTAAGCTTGCGACACCTAAACCTACTTCTGCTATTCGTTCTGATATATCACATGTTATTGATGATGCTACTTCTGCTATACATGATACTTATGATGAAACTACCTCTATGCCTGATACTACTATGCCACTTAGTGATTTTCTCGAGGAACGACTTGCTAGGGCTAGAGAGATTGAAAATATTGAATCTAATTATGAAGATGAAAGTGATGATGAAGAATCACTTGTTATTCCTAAGGGATATTTATTTGATCAAGATGCTTCTTTAGATATTTTAGCTTGCAAAGATAGATATGAACTTAAAAGGTTATTAGCTAAATGGAATAAGCAATCTCTAAATGCTAGGATGAGACCTGACCCTGCTTTTGCTACTTCACCTATCTGTGTTGCTGATAAGGATTATGAATTCTCTGTTGATCCCGATATAATTACTTTGGTTGAATCTGATCCTTTTCATGGCTATGAATCTGAAACTATTGTAGCACATCTTACTAAGTTAAATGATATAGCCACCCTGTTCACTAATGATGAGAGATCTTGCTACTTTTATATCCTTAAAATATTTCCGTTCTCATTAAAGGGTAATGCTAAGATATGGTTTAATTCTCTTGATCCTGGTTGTGTGCGTAGTCCCCAGGATATGATTTATTACTTCTCTGCTAAATATTTCTCTGCTCATAAGAAACAAGCTGCTTTGAAGGAAATATACAACTTTGTGCAAATTAAAGAAGAGAGTCTCCCACAAGCTTGGGGGAGGCTTCTCAAGTTACTTAATGCTTTGCCTGATCATCCTCTTAAGAAAAATGAAATACTTGATATCTTTTATAATGGACTAACCGATGCTTCCAAAGATTACCTGGATAGTTGTGCTGGTTCTCTTTTCAGGGAAAGAACACCGGATGAAGCTGAAATCTTATTGAATAATATGTTGACAAATGTAATTGGACACCTCCGGAGCCAGCTCCTGAGCCAGCTCCTGCACCAATTAATGATCCTATTCCTAAACCAACTCCAAAGAAGAGGGGTATTCTATTTCTCAATCCTGAAGATATGCAAGAGGCAAAGAAATCTATGAAAGAAAAAGGTATTAAAGCTGAACATGTTAAGAATTTACCTCCTATTGAAGAAATACATGGTCTTAATTTACCGCCTGTTGAAGAAACATATGATCTTAATGCTTTATTTATTGAAGAACCTCCAGACCTCGATAACCCGACACAGGTAGTAAAGGTAAATTCTCTCTATAGATAAGATAAAGCTGAAATCCCTCCTGCTAAAATTGCTAGTCAATGCTTGGATGAATTTGATAATTTTATGATTAAGCAAGAAGACTTCAATGCTTATTTTGGTAGACAATTAAAACAAGATGCTGATATGATTAAATACTTGGGTGATTATATGGCTAATATTAGAGGTGAACTTAAACTTGTTAGCAAACATGCTTCTATGGTAACCACTCAAGTAGAACAAATACTTAAAGCTCAAAAGGAATTGCTCAATGAGATGAATAGTAAGAAAAACAATTATGCTGTTAAAGTGGCTACTAGAACTGGTAGAATGACTCAGGAACCTTTGTATCCTGAAGGCCACCCTAAGAGAATTGAGCAAGATTCTTAGAGAAATAAAATTGATGCACCTAGTTCCTCTAAATGGAAGAAAAAGAAAAATGATAGAACTGTGCAAACTTCTAGTGAACCTATTGCTGAACCACCTGATAATCCAAATGATATATCTATGTCTGATGCTGAAACACAATCTGGCAATGAACATGAACCTAATGATATTGTTAATGATGATGTTCATAATGATGCTCAACCTAGTAATGATAATGATGTAGAAATTGAACCTGCTGTTGATCTTGATAACCCACAATCAAAGAATCAACATTATGATAAAAAGACTTAGTTGCTAGGAAACACGGTAAAGAAAGAGAACCTTGGGTTCAGAAACCCATGCCTTTTCCTCCCAAACCATCCAAGAAAAAGGATGATGAGGATTTTGAGCGCTTTGCTAAAATGATTAGACCCATCTTTTTACGTATGCGATTAACTTATATACTCAAAAACAATCCTTATCTAAGTACATGAAAGATATTATTACAAATAAAAGAAAGATACCGGAAGCTGAAATTTCCACCATGCTTGCTAATTATACTTTTAAGGGTGGGATACCAAAGAAACTTGGAGATATCCAGGAGTACCTACTATACCATGCTCCATTAAAAGAAACTATGTTAAAACTGCTTTATGTGATCTTGGAGCCGGTGTTAGTGTAATGCCTCTCTCTTTATATCGTAGACTTGATTTGAATAAGTTGACACCTACTGAAATATCTTTGCAAATGGCTGATAAATCAACTGCTATACCTGTCGGTATTTGTGAGGATGTGCCTGTTGTGGTTGCAAATGTTACTATTTTAATGGACTTTGTTATTCTTGATATTCCCGAGGACGATAGTATGTCTATTATTCTTGGAAGACCTTTTCTTAATACTGCAGGGGCTGTTATTGATTGCAACAAAGGCAATGTCACTTTTCATGTTAATGGTAATGAGCATACGGTACACTTTCCGAGGAAACAACCTCAAGTTCACAGTATCAATTCTATCGGAAAAATTCCATCGATTATATTTGGAAGATTTGAATTTCCTCTTCCTACTGTCAAGAAGAAATATGATATACTTATTATTGGGGATGTGCATATCCCCGTTGAGGTAACCTGGAGTTATTCGAAACTTCTCCGGTTTCATGTTAATCGGAATGAGTTTGTTAACAAGACTTGATCAACCTTGTTAGTGGATTCCTTTTGACGAGCATGAGATGGATGAAACTAGAAGCACAACCCTCTGTACCCTCTCTATACTTTCTGTTATTTAGTTCAAATAAAATAAAAATAAATAATTTTCTGTCTGTTATGTGATTATCCGTGCAATATAAAAATACCTCGAAAATAAAAGTTCTCCAAATGCCCTGAAACTTAAATATGATTTTTTATAGAATATTTGAGGATTTATGGAACAAAGAACACACCAGGGGGGCCAACCACCTTGCCACGAGGGTGGAGGGCGCGCCCACCCCCCTAGGGCGCGCCCCCTGCCTCGTGGGCCCACGATGACCCTGCTCCACTTATTCTTTCAGCCACACACTTCATCTTCCTCCCCCAAACATGAAAAACCAGCTCAAAGCCGAGTCCAAGCTCGTTTTGTTGCCATTTTCGATCTCCTTGCTCAAAGCACCTCTCACAAAACTGCTTGGGGAGATTGTTCCTTGGTATGTGACTCTTCCATTGGTCCAATTAGTTTTTGTAATAGTGCTTTATTCATTGCAAATTTTTGCTGCTTAGGTGACCCTGTTCTTGAGCTTGCATGTCAAATTTATATGGTCAAAAGTAGTTTTGATGCATGATATATGCTCTAGGCACTTTAGGAGTAGTTGCTATCAATATTATTGAGTTTGGTTTACCTTTATTTTGAAGTTACTAAAAGTTTCAGAATTTTTCAGAAAATGATGAGGAGATTATTGAGGGGCTCATCAAGCCCAAGCTCGAAGGAAAAGGCACCGAAGCCTAAGTATAATTTGCCGCGCACCGTGGAGGTTCGGGCGTGTGAATGGCCCTCCGAGGATTTCTTGAGAGCAGCCGTGATTTATGAAGATTTTCACGAGTTGGCTCATAATGCAGGCTCACCGCTTTCCTCCACGACCAATGCGATCAGCATCTCTTACTCACAAATACCTTTGTGCAAAACTTTCATTTTCATTCTAGGAACTCACCACCTACGGTGGAGTTTCATTTATATGATGAGCATAAGGAGGTGTCACTTTATGATTTTTGTCAGATTTGTTTAGTCCCTTTTGGGGGCAAGACAGAAGAACCACATCATGATGATGTGGAGGGATTTATTAATACTATCACTGTAGGGGAAACTAGGAAGGTTTCCGATGCACGAATCACTAGAATACATTTTCTTGTTTTATGTTACTTTGCATTATTTGCTAGTCGTTGCTTAATTGGACGCGGAAACTGTGGAAACCTTAGTATTCCCGATATTATTATTTTGCTCCAAGGTTTATACAGTGATAACACTTTTAGTATGGGCGGCATTATTGCTAGACGGTTAAGTATGAACCGCAGTAAGGGTCCCATCTTTAGAGGCATCTATGCTACACGCGTAGCTGCACATTTTAACATACCTATTAGGCATGCTGAGAAGGAAGAAAAAGTGCTGCCTCGTGTTTATTTAGATTATAAAAGTATGGTGGCACATGATTTCATTGTTAAGAATGGGGCAGGAGAGCTTAAATATCAATTGTTCTTTAATAAACATCATCCTGAGACCATTACCTTGCCTGCTCCTGCTTTGTTCGATTTGACTGTAGGCAAGTAGCTTGTTCCGTTGACAGCTATCCATGCCTACCGGAACCCTGCACCAGCCGAGGAGCCAGAACCGGAACCACAATTAGATCCTTCACGACAGTCTAACTATCAGTGGGATCCAGAGATGATTGCCAACCAGTGGCAATCGAAGCCTTCTTCTTCCTCATCACAGTACGACCCCAACAACTATTATTATGGATATCAGCCAGGCCAGCCGTGGCCATAGTCCAACTTAGGCCAAAAGCCTAAGCTTGGGGGAGTACGTATTTCTCACCGACATTACATTTATGTTCACACACACTCATTGCTAGATGTCGGTGCTCATACTTTTCATTGTATCATCCATGCTAGTTTATTTTATTTTATGCTTTCTTCTTGTGTGTTTAATAAACCTTAAGAAAATAAAAAAAATTAGTTGTAGCCTTTAATTAATTTACTTTCCATGCTTGTAGTATTAATTAAAAAGAAAACCCAAAAATATTTCCTGTTCTTCTTTTGCTTGTTGGGAGCTTTCCCGTGTAAATAGTTTTATTTCTTTTCTTTTCTTTGGGGGTCAGTAGAAGAAGACCATGATTAAATTGTTGAAGTGGCTCTTATATGCTTTATTGTTGATTTAACCTAGAGCCCATATTGCCTTGTCTTCTCCTGTTTATTGAATGCTCGCAGATTCCAGCTTAGTCCAATGCACGTGCACTCTTATTATTATTCACATCGTTCGGTCGTGCAAGTGAAAGGCAATTATGATGATATATGATGGACTGACTGAGATGAGAAAAGCTGGTACGAACTCGACCTCTTTTGTTTTTGTAAATATGATGAGTTCATCGTTCTTGATTCAGCTTGTTATGAATAAACATGTTTGCAATGACAAATAGAGATCATAGTTGCTTGTGCCATCCTTGATTAGCTATGAATTATAATGGTTTACCTTGCGTGCCAACATGCTATTAAAATGGTTATGATGTGGTATGATAGGGTGGTATCCTCCTCTGAATGATTTAAGTGACTTGACTTGGCACATGTTCACGCATGTAGTTGAAACAAATCAACATAGCCTTCATGATATTTATGTTCATGGTGGATTATATCCTACTCATGCTTGCATCCAATGTTTATTAATTTTAATGCATGTACATGGCTGTTGTCGCTCTCTAGTTGGTTGCTTCCCAGTCTTTTGCTAGCCTTCACCTGTACTAAGCGGGAATACTGCTTGTGCATCCAAACACCTTAAAACCCCAAAGTTATTCCAGATGTGTCCACTATACCTTCCTATATGCGGTATCTACCTGCCGTTCCAAGTAAATTTGTATGTGCCAAACTCTAAACCTTGAAATAATTATCCTGTTTTGTATTCTTGAATAGCTCGTGTATCAACTAGGGCTGTCCGTATCTTCCATGTTAGGTGGGTTATTCTCAAGAGGAGTGGACTCCGCTCCTCACTCACGAGATAAAGGGCTAGTCACCGGGATGCCCAGTCCCATGCTTTATGCAAACTAAATCAAAATAATTGCAAACAAAACTCCCCCTGGGACCTGATGTATGTTGGAGGCACTCGTTGTTTCGAGCAAGCCATGGATTGATGTTTGTTGGTGGAGGGGGAGTATAAACTTTACCATTCTGTTTGGGAACCGCCTATAATGTGTGTAGCATGGAAGATATTGCCATCTCTTGGTTGTTATGTTGACAATGAAAGTATACCGCTCAAAATATTATTCACCTCTATTTCAAAACTGAGCTCTGGCACCTCTACAAATCCCTGCTTCCCTCTGCGAAGGGCCTATCAATTTACTTTTATGTTGAGTCATCACCCTCTTATTAAAAAGCACTAGCTGGAGAGCGCAGCTGTCATTTGCATTCATTACGGTTAATTTATATTGGGTGTGACTATTATTGGATATCTTTTACCATGAATTACAATGTCTAGTCAGTCCTTGATCTTTAAAGGTACTCTACATTTATGTTTTGCGGTCTCAGAAAGGGCTAGCGAGATACCATCTTGTTATATCATATTATGATTGTTTTGAGAAAGTGCTGTCATCCGATTTTTATTATTATGGCTTGCTAGTTGATTATGCTATTGATATGAGTAAACATGAGACCTGAGAATTATTGCAAATATAGTTAGTTATAACCTTTGCTGAAAACTTGAATGCTAGCTTGACATATTTATAACAACAAGAGCAAACAGAGTTTGTAAAAGTTTTTCTTCATTTCTTTCAGTTTGTCAACTGAATTGCTTGAGGACAAGCAAGGGTTTAAGCTTGGGGGAGTTGATACGTCTCCAACGTATCTACTTTTCCAAACACTTCTGCCCTTGTTTTGGACTCTAACTTGTATGATTTGAATGGAACTAACCCGGACTGACGCTCTTTTCAGCAGAATTTCCATGAATGTTGTTTTATGTGCAGAAAACAAAAGTTCTCGGAATGACCTGAAACTCCACGGGATATCTTACAATAAATAATAAAAAAATCCTCGCCAAAAATGAAGACCAGGGGGCCCACACCCTTCTCACGAGGGTGGGGGCGCGCCCCCTACCTCGTGGGCCCCCTGGAGACCCCCCGACTCCAACTCCAACTCTATATAACTGCTTTCAGGGAGAAAAAATAGAGGAGAAGAAATCATCACGTTTTACGATACGGAGCCGCCGCCAAGCCCTAAAACCTCTTGGGAGGGCTGATCTGGAGTCCGTTCGGGGCTCCGGAGAGGGGGATTCGTCGCCGTCGTCATCATCAACCATCCTCCATCACCAATTTCATGATGCTCACCGCCGTGCGTGAGTAATTCCATCGTAGGCTTGCTAGACGGTGATGGGTTGGATGGGATTCACCATGTAATCAAGTTAGTTTTGTTAGGGTTTGATCCCTAGTATCCACTATGTTCTGAGATTGATGTTGCTATGACTTTGCTATGCTTAATGCTTGTCACTAGGGCCCGAGTGCCATGATTTCAGATATGAACCTATTATGTTTTCATCAATATATGAGAGTTCTAGATCCTATCTTGCAAGTCTATAGTCACCTATTATGTGTTATGATCCGTTAACCCCGAAGTGACAATAATCGGGATACTTACTGGTGATGACCGTAGTTTGAGGAGTTCATGTATTCACTATGTGCTAATGCTTTGTTCCGGTTCTCTAATAAAAGGAGGCCTTAATATCCCTTAGTTTCCGTTAGGGCCCCACTGCCATGGGAGGGTAGGACAAAAGATGTCATGCAAGTTCTTTTCCATAAGCACGTATGACTATATTCGGAATACATGCCTACATTACATTGACAAATTGGAGCTAGTTCTGTGTCACCCTATGTTATGACTGTTACATGATGAACCGCATCCGGCATAATTATCCATCATTGATCCGATGCATACGAGCTTTCCATATACTGGTTGACGCTTATTTACTTTCCTGTTGCTATTGTTACAATCACTACAAAATACCAAAAATATTACTTTGCTTTCATTACTCTTTTGTTACCGTTACCATCACTATCATATTACTTTTCTACTAAACACTTTGCTGCAGATACTAAGTTTCCAGGTGTGGTTGAATTGACAACTCAGCTGCTAATACTTGAGAATATTCTTTGGCTCCCCTTGTGTCGAATCAATAAATTTGGGTTGAATACTCTACCCTCGAAAGCTGTTGCGATCCCCTATACTTGTGGGTTATCACTACACGTTAGGATTGTCCCTAAAATTCAACCCGCGTCTTGTTATATCCCGAAAATTCAGATATCGTGCTCCCAAAACTGGCGCCTTCACAACCCGCGCCTTGCTATCCCGAAATTACAACGCGCGCGAAAACTCCCTCCAGCTGCCAAATCCGGACACGTGAAATCCCCCTTCTAACCCTGAGCCGAAAGGGCCGCTAGGTCAAATCGGTGGGGCGTACTTTTGTAACACACCCTACATTTTGGACAAGCGCGTCCCCAAGTCATTCTTCACCCCCTCCCATCACCCCTTTTCGCCATTCGAAATCCCAGGCCGCCATGACCTCTCCGCTCCAGCCGCGAAACCCCACCCTCCTTCGTCCGCCACGTCACCGCTACCCAGCCGGAGCCTCTTCCCCGACGATGTCATCCACCGCAACAGCTCGACGTCCCTCGTCCACCTCCCCGGATGAGGATCCATCGTCCATCTCGTCGTCCCGCTGGTTCAGCCGTCCCGTCCTCCACCTCCAAGGAGCTGCTTCGATGATCGCCTCGTTTATCGCGGTTGCTCCATCCCCACAGTGCCGCCTTAACCCGCTCCACCGGAACCGCAGCATCCTCCCCAACTCCTCGGACGAAGTCGAGGCCTACTCGGCGCCACCAAAGAGGTTGTACACTCATCACATCGCACCTTCTCCTTAACTCGACCTCCCGGCGCTGACAGTGCTCCATCCCGCACCCCCATGGAGCGGCTGCCTTGAAGCTGGCACCGCGGGCGACATCTCCACGGCGGCTCTTCCCCAGTGCGAGGCCCCTTCAGCGGTGGCCATACCAGCCGGATCTGCTGCTGCTGCTCCGGCTCTCACTCGCTCGCTCGCGCTTCTGCTGCTCCTCCGGATCTCGCTCGATCGCCCGCTCGCCCAGCTGCTGCTGCTCTCCCCCTCGCTCGTGCTACTGCTCTGCTCCGATTAAGCCACACTTCAGTCGACTGAATCGACTTTTGGGTTAGTCGATTTTCAGGGGTTGGGGGGCTCGCCGGAGTTAAGGAAGAACCACCCGCAGCGGGGATGGGGGCTCACCGGAGAGGTACCCCACTATCTATCTTAGGGTTCAGGGTGGGGGCGGGGGCCTAGAGGGCTGGCCGGGGCGGCGGTGGCGAGTTGTTTCGGGATGGCGAGGCGGTGCTGGGGCCGGCGGTTCGGCCGGTGGTGGCTGGCGGCTCAGGGGGGGTGCAGGTTGAAGATGAACTGCAGGCCCTCCCTAAACTACATGTCAAGTGCCTCTCTGCTACCATTGCGTTCAGTTTCGACAGTAGCATTCAGATTCCACAGTAAATTTCAGTTTCGGTAGTTAAGTTCAGAGTCAACAGTTTTTACCTCATCTGTTGTAGTCAGGTGGTTTTTGGTGATGTTAATTTTACATCCATTTTACATCATCTATTGGAGATGCTATTAGAATCCCACTTGAGATTGACGATGTCTGTCTTGTGCTGCTTCAGCCTTGGCGTCTTACGGCTCACCAGAGCTGCTCCAACGACAGAACAATCCATCACAACAGAGCAGTACCCTGGACGCTGTCTACAGATTCCTCAGATCTTCCTCCACACCTCCGACAACCACCTCTGCCTCAACTGCTTCAGCGACCAACCCAATGATGCTGAGGTCGACACGGCTACGGCAAAGAGGTTGTACACTTGTTGCATCACTTATTACTATACATTCACGTCGATCCATTAGGGCTATTTTGGTTCAACGGAAAAACGTCGATCCACTGGTTGTTACCATCACTCTAATTTTCTGCATGCTCTCCTTACATAATCTCACCATATTTTTTTCGTATGCATGTCAGATATTGTACACAGTCATGCTGAACATGTAGAGAAAAAGAGAAGAGTTTTGCGCGGCAATACAATGTCATGCAGACATCGCTCCATGGTGGGTTCAATGGCAAACCCTCCTCACCCCTCTCCAGATTGTAATCCAGAGGAAGATATCTGTTCTGAGGCGGATTCAGACGCCGCTGACCAGTCCTATTTACCCCCCAAGGTGTTTGCTCTACCTTGGAATGATGATGTTAGTCATATCATGCATATGTTGCCTTGCAGTGCCTACTTTTAACATCATATATGTCATCTACTTAGTTTAGACATGTTCTGTAATGCCACCTGTTTAGTTTCTATATCATATATGGGAATTATGCAGTCTCATGTCTTTTAGCCGACCATAATATATGTGAAATGTGCAATGCCATCCTGTTTAACCAGGCATCATATATTTGAATGATATCTTGCCCATCCTTTTCTTCATTACATTTCCATTTGTCGACAATGTTTGTACATTAAACTACTCTTCCTGTGAATCAGCCATTTGGGTGGGAGATGGAAAAATCTGGAGTGAAAACAAGGCCTTCAGAGCAGACAGTGCTACTTGCCGAAGCAGATCTCTTGTTGTGCCCCGATAGCTCCTCGGAGATGGATTTAGAGATAGATGACCAGTCCTATTCCCCCACTGAGGTGTATGCTCTAACTTGGCACGATTATACTGCTCATATCATGCATACAGTGTCTTGCATTGCATAGTTTAGACATCATATACACAATATTCACCACCATGTTCTTAGTTCAGACATCATATCGAATGCCCTCTGTTTAGCATGTAAATCACATATGTGAATTAAATGATGCGATCTTGATTACTTAGATAACATGTAGGTGAATTATGTTATGCAATCCTGTTTAGTTATTCATCATATCTTTGAATTATGTTATGCTATGCTATCCAGTTTAGATAGACATCATATATGTGAAATTATGTCATGCTATTCGTTTTTGTTAAACAATATACATGTCAACTATTTCATGCCCTCTTTTTTCCACACTATCTATTGCATCTGTCTCTCATACAATGTCTGTACATTCAACTATGTTTCCTGTTTATCAGCCATTTGAATTGGAGCGGGTGATGCCAGTATCTAGTGGACTAAAAACACGGTATTCAAATAAAACAGTGCTACCTCTTGGTGGAGATAGCACCCCGGTTGTACATGCACAAGAACCAGCCCTACCACACATAACCCAAACTCTCGCAAATTGTACCCCTACTGCGATGGACAGAGAACCAGCTTCACCCAATCTAACCCCAACCCCAGCCGATAGTAACCCAGTTCCTGTTGACATAGCACCATCTCCACCACAGAGCTCCCAAACAAGAGCAGTTAGTAAGGCAGCTCCAATGCCCAAAGGGCCAGTACTATCACGGCGAACCCCAACTCCACCAGTTAGTATGCCTATTCCTGTGGAGGAAGCACAACCAGCTAGTCGTAGTTTAGCATCTATCGCATTTGATGTTGTTAAATCGTATGTGCGTATCTTCCCATCTTGGAAATATTATACTGAAGATGAAGGAAAATGCCAGTTGCAGGTGTTTTTACAGGAGTTATGTGTAAGTAATGTTATTCATGGCAATTACTTTGCTTCGTCCCATACATCCTACCTCCATGATGGTTATAATACAGCAATTTTTCCCATTTTTCTCTATAGAGAAGGACCGATTTGGAAACTCGGGATGAGGTAACCTATGCTAATACCTCTGCTATCTTCAAGAATGCTTGGTGGCAGTATCGGAATTACCTAAAGAAAATGTACTTCACCGGCAAAGAAACTCATCAAATCCCCTTACGTTCTCCTGAGACACATTTACTGGACGATGGCTGGGAATGCCTTCTTCTATACTGGTCCCGAACCAAGCATGTGGTAAGGTCTATGAGCTCATTTTCTATTTTCAAGTATTATATTCTTGCGTCTTACTGTACTTTGTTCATGTAGTACAAGTGCCTAAACCTGAAGAACAACTGTTCTAATTTAAGATTCCATTGCTATCATAGTTCAAAAAAGCACTAGGCGTTAATTGTGCATTTTGCCACCGCCTTGCGCTTTACTGACCAAAGTGCATGCTTATGCGCAGTTATGCGTAGTTATGTGCAATGCGTTTTGCCATCGCCTAGAGCCTAGGCGCGCTTAAGCGCTCGCTTAGGCGCGCCTTTTTTTAACTATGATTGCTTTGCTCTTGTATCACTGTATTTACTCATACAAACTTATTTTTAAATTGAAGGATCCAATCGAAACTCCAATGGCACAGCAGGTATGTTCACACATGTTTCTTTAACATGTTTGCTCTTATCAATAGCTCTGTTAATTTCAATTTCAATTGTGTCTATAGTTGACTTTCATATCATGCACATTAATAGCATCACAACAGAGCCAATAGTGTTGTTGTACATGTAGACCCATGGTACCAAACTGAAATCTTGTTATGCCGTGTAGTTTCCCATGCTTTGTATTCTTTCACTTCTGCTTTGTCTTGAACTGATATGATTTGAACAGTGTCTCTATTTTGATTTAGTAAGACAATGCAGTGACCATAGGACATAGATATATGTTTGTTTGATGCTTTTATTACGTACTAGTACTTGGCAATAGAAGACTTGGTAGTTTAATCCTGTCCACCTTACTAATGAACTGGTTCACCGAAATGAGTTTCATATACTAGTAATGCTAAACTTGTTATGTGTCTGCTTGTTTCTTATTTTAGAATGCTGACAGAATATTGGGGAAAACTGCCTTATTAAGCAATGGTAAAGGAAGTAATGCAGATAAGGTTCAGGATAGTGACACATCCTTGTTGGTCTCCAACAAAGCTGATAAAACACCTAAGGAAGACTATCTTGAAGACAGCGAGACAACCCCAAAGTCCTGTCTTGGTTTAGTGTTCAAGTTACTGGCCACTACCGCTTGCACAAGCTATTCAAACTCACTGTCTGAATCAGTTTGGTTTCTTGAGCCTCAACTACAAGCTAAAAGACATCGATCAGCTGTGTTGCGACAAGAAGCGGAAGGACTGCGGAAGTCCTGGAGCATTCAGATGCATACTGTCTGTGTCAAAACCGGCGGATCTCGGGTTGGGGGTCCCGAACTGTGCTTCTAAGGCGGATGGTAACAGGAGGCAGGGGACACGATGTTTTACCCAGGTTCGGGCCCTCTTGATGGAGGTAAAACCCTACGTCCTGCTTGATTATTCTTAATAATATGAGTAGTACAAGAGTTGATCTACACAAGATCGGAGAGGCTAAACCCTAGAAGCTAGCCTATGGTATGATTGCATGTTGTCCTACAGACTAAAACCCTCCGGTTTATATAGACACCGGAGGGGGCTAGGGTTACACAAAGTCAGTTACAAAGGAGGAGATATACATATCCGTATTGCCTAGCTTGCCTTCCACGCCAAGTAGAGTCCCATCCAGACACGGGACGAAGTCTTCAATCTTGTATCTTCATAGTCCAATAGTCCGGCCAAAGGATATAATCCGGCTGTTCGGATACCCCCTAATCCAGGACTCCCTCAGTAGCTCCCGATCCAGGCTTCAATGACGATGAGTCCGACGCGCAGTATTGTCTTCGGCATTGCAAGGCGGGTTATTCTCCAAATTTCGAATGTTTGTTAGGCAGTGTCGGGCCCCATAAATGTTGGACCTCTTGGCTTCTGCGCCAAATAAGGTCTATCTTCCATGCGTCGAATGAATACGAGGAGCCATGGCATTTTTACATTCGCCCCCCTAGCCAGATAAATAAATTGTCTATTAAAGAGATGGGGATTCTTAGATACAATCCATACCATCCCCCCAGCGAGAATCCGTCGGAGCGTGCTTCGGAAAAATCCACTCTAGCATGGCCGACCTCCGCAGCTCCTCCTCGTGCCCCCGTAGCCCTAAGCCCGGTGATTGGGAGAGGTGTTCTATCCCACACAGTCGATTAGTCGAACTGCAGACCAAGGGATTTCTCCCTCCAGCGTATATGGTTCCCGTCCGAGCCGGGCTCGCCACCTACAATGGCGGGGAGCAAGCGGAGAGCTTCCCCAGCCCCTCTACGGGGGAGCGGGTATGCCTTGTTCCTTACTTATTAAGGGGACTCGGATTTCCAATTCATCCGTTCCTCCGCGGCTCCTGGAGTTTTACGGCCTCCAACTGCATAATTTCACCCCTGCTTCCATATTACACATCGCCGGCTATGTTGCCCTCTGCGAGTTATTCCTGGGCCGCGAGGCTCATTTCGAGTTGTGGAAAAGGTTATTTTGCCTCGTCCCCCGCACACAGGAGGGGTCACTTTATCAAGTGGGCGGAGCCAAAATATGGCGCATCGCCGAAACCGGATACCTGTCCGGTACTCCGAAGAAGACGTCCGAGGACTGGCCTTCGGAATGGTTTTATATGGAGGACGTCCCCCTTCCGGACCCTGTTCGGCGGGGTCTATCTGAGTTCAATAATGCTCCGCTGAAGAAACGCCGAAGTTGGCGCCCATGGAGCCCCCAGGAGGAAGACAATGGAGAAGTCCTTTACCTAATGAACCGGATTAAAGCGCTGGCTCAATCAGGATTGACAATAATCGAGGTTATGTCAATATGTATAATGCGGGGAGTATAGCCACTTCAATATCGAGGGCACCCCCTGTGGTGTTTTAACGGGGAAGACGATGCCACCCGTTGCGGGCGCAAGGGTCCGGACAATGCTGCTGCTTTAGCAAAAATCCTGTCCAAGCTGTTCAAGGGAGAGGAAGAGGATTTTTTTCGCATCAAACGACGGGATGGATTCTCCATGTACAACCCTCCAAGCTGGGTGAGTTATATCTCCTTACTCCCATTCTTCCCGCATTCTTTGTTGCAGGTACTCACCTTGCCATTTTACGGCAGGAACTGCAAAAAGCCATAAAGGAGGTTTACAGCCCATCCCCACAACCAGAGGACCCCAACCAGGCCCTCGGTCCCGGACTCGAAGAAGATCCGGACATATTCGTGGAGCTGATAGACCGACAGTTCTATCAATTGAGCTGTGATGGCGCCATGGTGGCCATTACGGCCGACTATCCCGGACTGCTCCCTGCGTTGCTCGTAAGAAAAACCAAAATCCCAACTCCGAAAACTAGGATCCCCTTTTAGACACTTCACCTACCATATACATATGGTGTTTTACAGGGAAGGCATTCGGGACGCCGTGCCGAACCCGCAGCAACTCGTCAACAAGAGGCGCCGAGGCCGGGTAGGCCAAAAAGGAAGGTGGTCAGGACGGAGACGCCGGCGCAGAGGTATGACAAAAACCCCGCTCCGTGGTTGTCATCTTTCTCAAAATGTAATGACGTCCATGTTTCTTTAACAGAAAAAACGCTTGCCAGAATATGTCCGGTGAGGCTGCCGATCATGCTTCCACCAGTCAGGCTCCACGGCCGGACATAGAGGCGGAAGCCGACATGGGGCGGACGCTGGATACTCCCCCTACAGAGGATGCGGATAGACTATCCGCTACAAATTCAGAAGTGGAGAGCGCCATGAATCATAGGCGTCGTCGGGCCGTACTCCGTGACGCTTGCTTCTCACCAGAGGCATTTGATGCCTTCAATTCTGGAGACGCGTACCTCCGTGCTGCTCAAAATGGTCTACCAGAGCCACGGACCAGTATGTAAGGGATGTACGGGTAAGCAAATCTGACGATTATATGTATCAGTAGCCCCTGAGACTTGAAACAGTTAGCAGAACTGATTTAAGGATCATATATTGTGCAGGTTCTTACAGAGAAGAATACTCGACTGTCACAGGAGCTTGAAGAATGCAAGACCCAACTTCGGGCCGCTGTTGCCGCATTGAAGGAATCTAAAAAGTCCCCAGCTGGTAACATTCGTTTCAAAGAATTATAGGTACCATATAGTGTGCGGCGTGGCTGTAGATCTAACAATAGATATTGCAGATGAATCCAGAGAGAATCCGGAGGACCATCATGTCGTACGACAGCTAAAGGCTGGCGAACGCGTGCTGACTGAGGTCAGGCAGGAGAAAAACAATCTCCAAGACGCCAATACCAAGCTGAGCGTGGAACTAAAAGATGTTCGAGCCCAGCTTGCGGACTCCGAGAAGGAGAATAAGCAGCTTCGATGCGGCATTTTCATTAAGTGCTTGAACGGACCCTTAAAAATGGGGTGGCAGAGAAGCCGGCTAACAAAGTTATGTCTGCAGGTATGCTAATGGGTCGCACTGCGGAGGAGATGCCCGGGTCTGCGGGTGATCTTCTATCCGAGCTCTCACAACTGCACGAACAAGTTCGGCAGGTGATGCAAGGTATTGCCCAGGCCTTGTGGCCATCCGTCTACCTGCTAGAAGGTATTGGAGAGCTTGCGGAGAAGCTCAAGGGAGCGCGGCGGCGCTTCGGATTATGGAAGATATTGGCCTGCCGTCAAGGTGCCAGGGAAGCCTGGGCCATGGTGAAGACGCGGTATACCAAGACTGACCCAAACCACATGGCCGAGGTCGGACCCGTGGGGCCCGATGGGAAAGAGATCCCCATTAGCTTAGTGTATGGGCAAGTAGAATTAGCCGCAAAGTATTCCCAATAGGATTGTAGGCTAGACAGCCTGTTGGATGGTATAGAAGAGGAATTTAGTCAGTCTACATGACTATGTAATTAAAGTGACATGTATAATGCCTTCTAGCCGGATTGTAAATCATTTGTCATGGCGGACCTTTTCGCTTCAACCTCGGGACCCGATAGTCCGGAGTGTGTCTGAATATCCGCTCAGTTATATAAGAACCGGGGTATGCGTGGAAACCAGGCGTAGGGGTCATTAGTGCTTGAACAGACAAGTACCCAACTAGTTATGTTATATTACATGGGTAGTAAGAAACATCTTCCAGGGATAATAGTTCCGTTAGGTGTTCCTTTCCCTGTGTACACATGCCCTAAAGTGCATGTCCGTACCGCGATAAGAGACGCAGGAAAAAACATCTGGGGGCACATATGGAAAATAAATAAAAATCATCTTTTGTTCACCGACCGAAAATTCCCTTAAGAACGCTAGCTTTCGGCTTCACCCAGTCTGAGGTACACATCTGGCTGACCCGGCAGTAACAATTGCAGAGGTGCTCCCCTTATGCCCTAGCCAAATTGACGGGAACATAGGGCATAAATACAAGAGCCAGGCAACCCATCTTGGCCAAAACTTAAGTCATATCGATGCATATAATGGCGAAGAAAAGGTACATGCGGAAGAATAACACATGTGCGGGGCATGAAGCCCAGATAGATAATTAAGCTTCTGTGTAAGAAGCCCCCAGGTATAATGAGCGCGGTTAGCGCGTCTATAGTGTGCAAGTGAGGCACAAGTTGGCCCTTGAAGGCCTTGAGAAAGAATAAAAAGAAAGAAAGAGAAAAAAGACAGATAATGTATATGCAAAAATGGACAGAGGAAGGAGACGAACATAGAGTCCGGCGCTAGGCGTAGAATCTTCGGAGCCTGGCTGCGTTCCATGGGTTCCGCTCAAGTCGATTATTCGATGCATCCCGCAGACGGTACGCTCCACCGGTCGGAACTTGGTCAATAATGAAGGGACCTTCCCATTTGGGCTTGAGCTTGGTCTTTTTCTTCTCCGGCAGGCGTAGAACTAACTTGCCAACGTTATAAGTTTTGGCCCGTACTTCTCTGCTTTGGTATCTGCGAGCCTGTTGGTGATAGAATGCGGAACGGGCTTTTGCCACGTCGCGCTCCTCCTCCAGAGTGTCCAGACTGTCCTGCCGATCGAGCTCGGCTTCTCTTTCTCCGTACATGCGCACTCGAGGTGAGTCATGAATTATGTCGCAGGGCAGAACTGCTTTTGCGCCGTACACCATAAAGAAGGGTGTGTATCCGGTAGTATGATTCGGTGTGGTCCGCGGAGTCGAGCTCCTCTACCCAGTGCATGTTAGACTCCTTTAAGGACCGCACTAATCTGGGTTTGATGCCGCTCATGATAAGACCATTTGCTCGCTCAACTTGGCCATTGGTTTGTGGGTGATAGACGGAAGCATAATCGAGCTTGATGCCCATGTTGCTGCACCAGAGTTTTACCTCGACGGCCATGAAGTTCATGACGTTGTCAGTGATGATGCTCTGGGGTACGCCATAACAGTGTACAACCCCGGATATGAAGTTTATCACCGGTCCGTATTCGGCTGTTTTAACAGGTTTGGCTTCTATCCATTTGGTGAATTTATCCACCATGACCAGTAAGTATTTTTTCTTATGGGCTCCCCCTCTAAGGGGTCCAACCATGTCAAGCCCCCAGACCGCGAAGGGCCAGGTAATGGGGATTGTTTGGAGGGCGCTGGGTGGCATGTGGCTTTGGTTTGCAAAAAGCTGGCAACCGACGCAGCGTTGGACCAAGTCCTGTGCATCTGCTCGGGCCGACGGCCAATAAAAACCTGTACGGAAGGCCTTGCTTACAAGGGCCCGGGCTGCGGCGTGCTGGCCGCCGAGTCCGGCGTGAATTTCCGCCAAAAGCTTCCGCACTTCCTCTTCGGAGATGCACCTTTGAAGGACTCCGGTAGTGATTTTTTTATACAGCTCTCCCTCGTGGACCCTGTAGGCTTTAGATCGCCGCACTATGCAGCGTGCCTCATTTTGGTCCTCGGGAAGTTCCTGCCTAGTTAGGTAGGCCAGGAATGGTTCTGTCCAGGGGGCGATCATGGCCATTATTACGTGGGCTGAAGGTGTGATTTCGGTGGCAGAGCCTCCGATTATGTCAGTGTTCGGTATCGGGCGTTTTGGCCGAGTCCGGACTATTGTTACCGGTGTCCCCTTCCCATACCACGGATGGCTTAAACAACCTCTCCAAAAAGATGTTGGGGGGGGACCGCATCGCGTTTTGCGCCGATGCGGGCAAGGATATCCACTGCCTGATTGTTTTCCCGAGCCACATGGTGAAATTCGAGCCCCTCGAACTGAGCTGACATCTTTAGGACGGCGTTTCGATAGGCCGCCATCTTCCGATCCTTGGCATCGAAGTCTCCATTTATTTGGGATATTACGAGGTTCGAATCCCCATGCACCTCCAGGCGTTGAATGCCCATGGAGACTGCCATCCAAAGACCATGCAACAGGGCTTCGTATTCGGGTGCGTTGTTGGAGTCTGTATACAGTATCTGTAGTACGTATTAAACAGTATCTTCGGTTGGGGACGTCAGGACGATGCCAGCCCCCAGACCAGCCAGCATTTTGGAGCCGTCGAAGTGCATGATCCAATTGGAGTATGCGTCGTACTCTTTAGGGAGTTCGGCTTCCGTCCATTCGGCGACAAAGTTGGCCAATACTTGCGATTTAATGGCTCGCCGAGGTTTGTATGTTATGTCAAACGGGAGGAGCTCAATGGCCCATTTGGCAATCCAGCCCGTGGCATCGCGGTTGTTTATAATATCATTAAGTGACACTTCCGAGGCTACTGTAATAGAACACTCTTGAAAGTAGTGTCGCAGCTTCCGGGATGCCATGAATACCGCATAGGCTATCTTTTGATAATGTGGGTACCGTGATTTGCATGGAGTGAGGACAGTGGATACATAATATACCGGCTTTTGAAGAGGGAATTTATGTCCGTCCGCTTCTCGTTCGACGACGAGCACTGCGCTTACCACCTGATGAGTTGCCACAATGTATAACAGCATTGGTTCGCCAATGTTTGGCGCGGCCAGGATTGGGTTGCTTGCCAGTATGGCTTTTATTCCTTCTAATCTGGCAGTGGCAGCGTCCGTCCACTCAAAGTGTTCGGTGCACCGAAGGAGGCGATAAAGGGGTAATGCATTTTCTCCTAAGCGGGAGATAAAGCGGCTTAGAGCCGCCACACATCCAGTTAATTTCTGGATTTGTTTGAGGTCTGTTGGGGTAGCCAACTATGACAAAGCTCGGATTTTGGCCGGATTAGCTGCAATTCCTCTACTGGAGACAATGAAGCCCAGGAGCTTTCCGGCTGGTACGCCGAAAACGCATTTTTCCGGATTGAGCCTGATGTCATATGTTCGGAGGTTGTCGAATGTGAGCCTCAAGTCGTCTATTAGAGAGTCGACGTGTTTGGTTTTGACGACCACATCATCTACGTAGGCCTCTACTATTTTGCCAATCTGTTTCTCCAGACATGTCTGAATCATGCGCTGATATATTGCGTCGGTGTTTTTGAGCCCAAAGGCATTGTGTTGAAACAGAAGGGGCCTTATGGTGTGATAAATGCCGTTGCGGCTTGGTCGGACTCCGCCATCTTGATTTGGTGGTAGTCGGAGTATGCGTCAAGGAAACACAATGACTCTTGTCCTGCGGTAGCATCGATAATTTGATCAATGCGGGGGAGGGGGAAGGGATCCTTTGGGCAAGCCTTGTTGAGGTCCTTGAAATCAACACATAGGCACCAGGATTTGTCCTTCTTTGGTACCATCACCAGGTTTGCTAGCCAGTCCGGGTGTTTTATTTCTCTAATGAATCCGGCCTCCAATAACTTGGCTAGTTCCTCTCCCATAGCTTGTCTCTTAGGTTTAGAGAAACGCCAAAGAGCCTGCTTGACCGGCTTGAATCCCTTTAGGATATTGAGGCTGTGCTCGGCCAGCCTACGTGGGATTCCTGGCATGTCTGAGGGGTGCCAGGCGAATATGTCCCAATTCTCGTGCAGGAACTCTCGTAGTGCGGCGTCCACGGCGGGGTTTAACTGTGCTCCGATGGAGGCTGTTTGTGTAGGGTCCGTTGGGTGGACTTGGAATTTGACTATTTCATCCGCTGGTTTAAAAGAGGTGGACTTGGATCTCTTGTCAAGTATCACGTCGTCCCTGTCCACTATGGAGCGTAGCGTAGTTAATTCCTCGGCTAAAAGGGCTTCGAATAATGCCTCGAGGGCCAATGCGGCTGTTTTGTTTTCGGCGCAGAGTGCTGTGTCCGGATCACTAGCGAGAGTGATGATTCCGTTGGGCCCGGGCATTTTGAGCTTCATGTACCCATAATGGGGTATGGCTTGGAAGATCGTGAACGCCTCCCATCCTAAAAGGGCGTGGTATCCACTACTGAACGGGGCCACTTGGAATGTAATTTCTTCGGACCTATAGTTCTCCGGCGTGCCGAATACCACATCTAGTGTGATTTTCCCAGCACAACGTGCTTCCCGACTGGGGATGATTCCTCTGAAGGTTGTGCTGCTTTGCTCAATGCGGTTCTAGTCTATTTCCATTTTTTGAAGAGTTTCCTCATAGATGAGGTTTAATCCACTGCCGCCGTCCATGAGTACTTTGGTGAGTCGAAAGCCGTCCACAATTGGACTGAGGACTAGTGCAGCTGGTGCTTGGGCTGTTCGGAATTTAGGTTCGTCACTGGCATTGAAGGTAATAGCCGTGTCACTCCATGGATTCGTTGCTGCCACGTGGCAGATTTCGGCGAGGCTGCGGAGTGTTCGCTTGCACCTATTATTTGATGCGAAGGTTTGAAAGACTATTGTTATCCACGGGATAGTACTATGTGGCATTTGGGATGAGAAGATCCTCACCACTATTGGCCACCTGCCGGAGTATCCAACATGCTCTAAGGCTGTGTGTTGGTATGATATCGGCTGTACTATGAATTTTGCAGGGTCTGTTAAGCCATCCCTCCAATACGGTTCTATGCCCTGTAGAGGGTTTTTGTTTCTTTGTAACTAACTCGGGTGTCTTATGATAGTGCACCCTTCTACTTTGTACTGGGTGTATATTCCGAGCCGGATTATCCCAAAATTTCGTTTCGGTTTTCCAGACGCTTTCCATCGCACAATACTTTTGTACTATGGACGCCAAGTCAGCGAAGCGTGATATGTCACGGTGACTTAAGGCATTAAGGATTCCCTTGTCCATGCAATTATTGCAGAAAAATGAGAGTGCATCTTCCTCGCGACAGTCCTTAACCTTGTTCATCACAAGGAGGAATCTGTCCCAATAATGATGTACTTTTTCATGGGGCTCTTGCCTGATGTGGGAAAGATCGTTTATGTCTGGGTGGGTGGGTGGATTTGAGTTCGAAGCCCTACCCGGTCTGAGACCCAGGGGCCGAGGAGTTTCCAATCTTGGAAGCTCGGATTTCGGAGTGTTGCCCGATAAGTCTGGCCCGCTGCCTGACTCTAGGTTCAGGGCTTGGGTGATGTCCTCCCGTAAATGGGTATCCAGCTTGGAGAGCTCAGGAATCCGGACATAGTTAGTCCTCAAGATAGAGGAAGAATCGCCGCATTGTTCCTCCACCACCGCAATATGATGGGTGACCGGTGGAGAATTAATCTCCCTTTGATCGGGTTTAAGCCGAATCCGATCATAGTCTGTAGCGACTCCCAAGGCAGCGATACGATCCAAGAGCTCGTTTAGGGAAGAGAGCTCCACTGGATCCATCTGCTTGGAGAATTCCGAGCCGACGTGGAGGCTATTTTTGATGACCCAAGAGGTCATCGTCGGTGCAGCGGCCGAACGGGCGGTAATGATGAAACTGCCAAGCCGAAGAGTTTGGCCGATAGCCAGGGCTCCCCCGGCGGTAATGTTGTTTTGAACAACGAGACGAGGCATCATTCCTTATGGCGACGGCACAGTGGAACTCTCAATGAAAGCACCAATGTCGGTGTCAAAACTGGCGGATCTCGGGTAGGGGGTCCCGAACTGTGCGTCTAAGGCGGATGGTAACATGAGGCAGGGGACACGATGTTTTACCCAGGATCGGGCCCTCTTGATGGAGGTAAAACCCTACGTCCTGCTTGATTATTCTTGATAATATGAGTAGTACAAGAGTTGATCTACCACGAGATCGGAGAGGCTAAACCCTAGAAGCTAGCCTATGGTATGATTTTATGTTGTCCTACGGACTAAAACCCTCCGGTTTGTATAGACACCGGAGGGTTACACAAAGTCGGTTACAAAGGAGGAGATATACATATCCGTATTGCCTAGCTTGCCTTCCACGCCAAGTAGAGTCCCATCCGGACACAGGACGAAGTCTTCAATCTTGTATCTTCATAGTCCAACAGTCCGGCCAAAGGATATAATCCGGCTGTCCGGATACCCCCTAATCCAGGACTCCCTCACATACTTTCTGGTGCAACAGCAAGCGTTGGAGGATTTTAGTGCCAAACAGGACAAAGCTAATCAGCTTGCTAAGCTTATTGACAGCATGGTGGATACCCAGGATAACGTTTCTTGAGCTCTTCTGAAGTTGTTTTAGTTATGCTCTTGTTTTGCTGCCGCGTTTATTTGCACCGGTGGCCAATTTTGACGGCCAGTGTATGTAATGTGCTGCTTTGTTCCCCATATTTGCACTGGTGGCGAACTTTGATGCTCAGTGGATGTAATATGTGTAATAGCGGTAATAGGCTAGCGTTAATTGCTTGCTTATTTATTTCCTTATTGTCTTGTTTAGTTGTTTGCTTGTAGTCACTTCAGTTCTTTTTCCGTTTTTTTCTAGTGGCCACAATAGCCTATTTTTGGTAACTAGGCCAAAATAATCATGGCAACACACGGACTGTTGTAACAATGGGCCTCCTGCAGGCCGTATGATCCATGGGCCTTCGTCCGGCCATAGGATCCATCGGCCTTCTATACGGGCCTTAGGGTCCATGGGCCTTCTATGGGCCGTAGGGTCCATGGTCCTTCTACGGGCCATACGATCCATGGGCCTTCTACGGGCCGTACTATCCATGGGCCTCATACGGGCCGTAGGATCCATGGGCCTTCTACAAGGCGTATCATCATTTCGCCAATCATGGGCCGTACTATTCGTGGACCATAACGGGCCGTTAATAGGCCGTATTTGATAACTCTATGAAAACAGCCCAACAGGTTTTTTTACATGAAAACGGCCCAACGAATTAACGGTCCGAAAACGGGCCGACTGTAACGACGGGCTGAATTTGGCCCACAAGCAGAAAATGACAGTAACGGGCCGTTTGTAACCGAATGCTGCAAATGAGCCCAAGAATCAATGGGCCCTGAGAAGGCCGAAAGATAACTTGGGCTGGAAACGGCCCATTGGAATAACGGTCCATTAATGGGTATAAAGTGATACACTGTTCATTACGGGCCAGTTTCACCACGGGCCGTTAATGGGCCAAGAGTTACAAAGGTCCTCATATGGGCCGAAAGAATTCATGGGCCACACATGGGCTGGAAGTTAAAACGGACTGAATCATATTGGACGGCCCAGATGACGCTACTGGGCCTAATTTGGATAGGGCGTAACGGGCCCTGGGTTAGCGGGCTGTAAATGGGCTATATGTGAATAGGCCATTAACAGGCTTTCTGTGGGCCGGCCCGCCACCTTTTTACCAAGTCAAATGGGCCGACCTTTTCACAGGAATGGGCCTCTGTTGGGTTGTGCCACGTGTCGCCCTATCATAGGCGCCTTCGGTCCAATGAGCGGATGACATCTGTCCCAATGGTGAGCCGACACGTGTTTCCTCCAGCCAATGATGATTTTACATGTGGAAAATCCCCATTGGTCGGGGCTGTTAACGGGTTATCGGATCCAAAACCCGACCCGATAGCTTAACGGCATTCCGTTACGGTATATGCCACGTGTCGTTCACCCTTGATGAAAGCACTTCTATGACGCGCGATTTATCGTCATGGAAGTGGATACTTCCGTGATGATAATTTTGGTAATGTCATGGAACACTTCTACGACAGCACAGTTATGACTATCTTGATTCTGTCATAAAATCGTCATGGATGTACATGCATGACAAAAAACGCGACCTACTGTGACAAACACGTATCATCACACAAGTGTATTTTTTTTGTAGTGACTGTAGTTAACATGGGCCACCTACGGGTCGTAGAAACAATGGGCCTTCTACGGGGCGTAGAAACCACGGGCCTTATACGGGCCGTTGACACAATGGGCCTTCTATGGGTCGTATCATCAATGGGCCTTCTACGGGTCGTATGATTGGTTGGCCAAACATGAGCCAATAACAGACCACATTATGGCCGTAAATGGGCTAGAGTTGAAATTGTCCGTTCATGGGACGACCATAACGGGCCGTCGTTAATCGGTCGTATTTGATGACGCTATGAAAACGACCCAACGTATTAACGGGCCACAAACGGGCCGACTGTAACCACAGGCTGAATTTGGCCCACAAGCAGAAAATGACAGTAATGGGCCGAAAGTAAACGAATGCTGGAAATGAGCCCAAGGATAAATGGGCCCTGAGAAGGCCGAAAGATAACATGGGTTGGAAACGGCCCAACAGAATAATGGGCCGTTAATCGGTATAAAGTGATACACTGTTCATTACGGGCCAGTTTTACCATGAGCCGTTAATGGGCTGAGGGTTACTAAGGGCCTCATATGGGCCGAAAAACATCATGGGCCATACATGGGCTGGAAGTTAAAATAGGATGGAATTATATTGGACGGCCTAGATGACGCTACTGGGCCTAATTCGGATAGGCCGTAAACGGGCCCTGGGTTAGCGGGCTGTAAATTGGCTGTATGCAAACAGGCCGTTAACAGGCTTGCCATGGGCCGGCCCGCCACCTTTTGACCAAATCAAACGGGCTGGCCTTTTCACAGGAATGGGCCTCTATTGGGTCGTGCCACGTGTCGACGTATCATAGGCGCTTTGGGTCCAATGAGTGGATGACATCTGTCCCAACGGCGAGCCAACACATGTTCCCTCCAGCCAATGATGATTTTACACATGGAAAATCCCCATTGGTCGGGGCTGTTAATGGGTTATCGAATCCAAAACCGGACCCGATAGCTTAACGGCGTTCCGTTACGGTGGATGCCATGTGTCGGTCACCCTTGACGAAAACACTTCTGTGACGCGTGATTTATCGTCATGGAAGTGGACACTTCCGTGATGATAATTTTGGTAATGTCATGGAACACTTCTACGACATCACATGTATGACTATCTTGATTCTGTCATAAAGTTGTCATGGATGTACATGCATGACAGAAGACGTGACCTACTATGACAAACACGTATGATCACGGAAGTGTATTTTTTTGTAGTGATGGTGGTTGTGGAGAAGACAAAACGAAGGAGATAGTCTCACATCAACTAGGCGTATCAATGGGCTATGGAGATTCCCATCAATAGTTATCAATGTGAGTGAGTAGGGATTGCCATGCAATGGATGCACTAGAGCTATAAGTTTATGAAAGCTCAAAAGAAAACAAAGTGGGTGTGCATCATTGGAATATACAAGCCAAGTTCTATAATGAAAAATTCCCACTAGTATATGAAAGTGACAACATCGGAGACTCTCTATCATGAAGATCATGGTGCTACTTTGAAGCACAAGTGTGGAAAAGAATAGTAACATTGCCCCTTCTCTCTTTTTCTCTCATTTTTTGTGGTGGGCTTCTTTGGCCACTTTTCTTTTTGTAAAGTCCAGAGATTCATCCCGACTTGTGGGGGAATCATAGCTTCCATCATTCTTTCCTCACATGGGACAATGCTCTAATTGTCATCGTTATCTCGTGGGCGGGTTCGCAAGACGACAAATGCCATGGGGTGGCTTGAGGTGAGGGCTAGGCTGCAGTGGAGATCAGGGGACGAGATTGGGCAAACAGCACGCGGTGATTTACCCAGGTTCGAGGCTCTCCGAAGAGATAATACCCTTACTCCTGCATGTCTGGTGATATATGCGGTGTATATGTAGTAGTACAGAGTTGCTCCTGGAGCTGTATCTAGAGGAGGAAGAAAGGGGCAGGGAGTGCTCCTCTTCATTGCCTCATGTCTTAGTATGTGAACGAGAGAGTGAGAGGGAGTGTGTGCTACTGATCTGATCGCACGTACGCATGAGGGCTCCTGGGGGGGGGTTTATAGGTCAACCCACAGGGGTACAATGGTAATCTTACAAGGCTGCAGGGCCGGGTTATCAGTGTCCGGGAAGCCAATGCTGGGACCCGCCGGGTACCAGGGATCGCCGGGTTCTCCGAGTGTGGGCCCCACTCATTGGGGGGCACTGTGCTTCGTCTTGTCGATCGTCACAAAATGGCCGGGTCGAGTCCGCTACAGTGGTGCACTGCTAGGTCGCCGTCCGCTGGTGTCAGCAGTGACGATGGATGCACTGTATCCACGCCGGCCATGGTCAGCGGGGCAGGTGGGGCACTGTTGCCATACCCTTGCTGGTCAGAGGAGTTGGTGGGGCACTGTTTCCACGCTCATCCCCTTGGTGGAGACTCATCCCATCGTACCTTGGATGGTAGAGGAGTTGACCCATGATCGGGTTGAGGAACACGCCACGAGAGAGCTGGCTTGCTGGAGAAGTCTTGCTTTGCCGAGCTCGGCTCGCCTGCGCCAGCTGGCAGGGCCGGGTTGCCGTCTTGGTTGGGTTGAAGTAGTTTGACTGAGTTGAGGGACTTGGCCGGGTTGAGGAACCCAGCCAAGCGTGGGCTGGCTTGAGGGGCGATGCTGGCCCCGATGTTTTTGAAAATGATCCGGCTTTCGTTGCCTGCCGGGGTTCATCCCCCTAACACTAATAATGATGATCATCACACTTTTATTTACTTACAACTCAAGAATTACAACTCGATTCTAGAACAAAATATGACTCTATATGAATGCCTCTGGCGGTGTACCGGGATGTGCAATGACTCAAGAGTGACATGTATAAAAAATTATGAAAGGTGGCTTTTCCACGAATACGTTGTCAACTATATGATCATGCAAAGCAATATGACAATGATGGAATGTGTCATAATAAAACGGAACGGTGGAAAATTTGCATGGTGATAGATCTCAGAATGGTTATGGAAATGCCATAATAGGTAGGTATGGTGGCTGTTTTGAGGAAGGTATATGGTGGGCTTAAGGTACCGGCGAAAGTTGCACGGTACTAGAGAGGCTAGCAATGGTGGAAGGGTGAGAGTGCGTATAATCCATGGACTCAACATTAGTCATAAATAACTCACATACTTATTGCCAAAATCTATTAGTCATCGAAGCAAAGTACTATGCGCATGCTCCTAGGGGGATAGATTGGTAGGAAAAGACCATCCACTACTGCAAGATGCTGCTAACGTGACACTACAATCAGAGACCCTTCGACGAAACTGTGTGCGATGCAATAATCACAAACGGTGGTGTAAAAACCGTCAAAAAGGTGCAAAACATTTGCGATGACGGATGCATCAAACACGGTTCAGATTTTAGTTGCGTGTGCCATGCAAGGCATACGGTTCAGTTCAATTAATTGTTTGTGATGAGCAGGAACAAAAGAAATGGGCAGCCAGATTAAGGTGTGTGCGATATACAACATACGTTTCACTTGGATGAACTGCTTGTGATTGGGCAACATAAAAGAAATGGCCAGCCAGATCAAGGTGTGTGCAATATATGGCATGCAGTTCACTCGGATGAACTATTTGCTTTGAGACAAGAGAACAGAAACATTTCAATATAACAAGATAACTGTACCGTGGCAACCGTCCACCGCCTCTTCACCTTTCCCTCTTGATTTGGAACTGTTGTCTTACGCTCTTCCTCCCTCCATTTGCCTTCACCCTTCCTTTTGCCATTGTTTGATCGTCTTCTCCATGGAGGGATCATGCCGGAAACGACCCTGTTATTCTTGCCCTGATCTGAAAGATGACATGGTGGAGGAACTCATTGATCGGTGCAACGTCATCACCTCGGCCAGCATGGCAGGTTTGTTCAAGTCCATTCTCGACTCAACAAATAACATCATTGCAAATAACCCAAGGGTTCAGGAGCGGTTTGATCTCCCCTATCTTCTTCGCCAAGACGCTGGTCGCCGGCGTGGGTGTGGGGAAACGTTGCCTGGAAAACAAAAAAATTCTACGCACATGCAATGATCTATCCATGGAGATGCATAGCAACGAGGGGGAGAGTGTGTCTACGTACCTTCGTAGACCGTAAGCGGAAGCGTTTCTCAACGCAGTTGATGTAGTCGAACTTCTTCACGCTTCAACCGATCAAGTACCGAACGCACGACACCTCCGTGTTCTGCACATGTTCAGCTTGGTGACGTCCCTCTCCTTCTTGATCCAGCAAGATGTCAAGTTAGTAGATGTGCTTCGTCAGCACAACGGTGTGGTGACGGTGATGGTGAAGTGATCCTTGTAGGGCTTCACCTAAGCACTACGAAGATATGACCGTGGGAGTAAACGGTGGAGGGGTGCCGCACACGGCTAACGATTGTCTGTTGTGTGCTAGGTGCCTCCTCCCACATATATATAGGTAGGAGGGAGGGAGGATCAGCCAAAGGAGGTTCCCAAGTAGGAGCAATCCTACTTGGGGCCCCTGTGCCCCCTTTCCTTATTTGGTGTGCGGGGAAAGGCAGGGGAGGGTGGCGCCCCCCTTTTTCCTTTCTCCCATGAGAGGGAAAGGCAGGAGGGGCTAGCCCTCCCCTTTTCCTTCTCTAGGTCTGGCCAAACAAGGGAGGGGGCACACCAGGGCTGGTCAGTCCCTCCTTTGGCCCATAAGGCCCATAACTTGTCGGGGGGTGCCCGGAACCCCTTCCGGTGACCCGATTCCTTCCCAGCACGTCCCGGAACACTTCCGGTGTCCAAATACCATCGTCCTATATATATCAATCTTTACCTCTCGACCATTTTGAGACTCCTCGTCATGTCCGTGATCTCATCCGGGACTCCGAACAACACTCGATCATCAAATCACCGAACTAAGGAGTTAGTCACGAGGTAATGTTATGTCATCAACGAACGTTAAGCGTGCGGACCCTACGGGTTCAAGAACTATGTAGACATGACTGAGACACCTCTCTGGTCAATGACCAATAGCGGAACCTAGATGCCCATATTGGCTCCTACATATTCTATGAAGATCTTTATCGGTCGAACCGTTATGACAACATATATATGTAATTCCCTTTGTCCATCGGCATGTTACTTGCCCGAGATTCGATCATCGGTATCTTCATACCTAGTTCAATCTCGTTACCAGCAAGTCTCTTTACTCGTTCCATAATACATCACCTTGTGACTAACTCCTTAGTCGTTTGCTTGCAAGCTTATGTTGTGTATTAATGAGAGGGCTCAGAGATACCTCTCCGAAACTCGGAGTGGAAAATCCTAATATCGATCTATGCCAACTCAACAAACATATTTGGAGATACGTGTAGAGCATCTTTATAATCACCTAGTTACGTTGTGACGTTTGATAGCACATAAGGCATTCCTACGGTATCCGGGAGTTGCATAATCTCATAGCCGAAGGAATATGTATTTGACATGAAGAAAGCAATAACAATAAAACCGAACAATCATTATGCTGGGCTAATGGATGGGTCTTGTCCATAACATCATTCTCCTAATGATGTGATCCCATTATCAAATGACAACTCATGTCCATGGTTAGGAAACCTTAACCATCTTTGATCAACGAGCTAGCCTAGTAGAGTCTCACTAGGGACACAATGTTTGTTTATGTATTCACACATGTATCAAGGTTTCCGATCAATACAATTCTAGCGCGAATAGTAAACCTTTATCATGAATAAGGAAATATAAAATAAAAACTTTATTATTGCCTCTAGGGCATATTTCCTTCAGTCTCCCACTTGCACTAGAGTCAATAATCTAGTTCACGTCACCATGTGATTTAACACCCATGGTTCACACCGTCATGTGACCAACACCCAAAGAGTTTACTATAGTCAATAATCTAGTTCACATTGCCATGTGATTAACACCCAAAGAGCACTAGGGTGTGAACATGTTTTTCTTGCGAGAGAAGTTTAGTCAATGGGTCTAACACATTCAGATCCGTATGTATTTTGCAAATTTCTATGTCTACAACGCTCTACATGGAGCTATTCTTAGCTAACTGCTCCCACTTTCAATATGTATCCAGATTGATACTCATAGTCATCTGAATCAGTGTCAAAGCTTGCATCGACGTAACTCTTTATGACGAACTCTTTGTCACCTCCATAACCGAGAAAATATTTCCTTAGTTCTCTAGGGATAATTTTGATCGCTATCTAGTGATCTACTCCTGGATCACTACTGTACCCCCTTGCCAAACTCATGGCAAGGCACACAATAGGTCTGGTACACAGCATGTCACACTACAAAAAAAAGACACATCCGTGACATTTTGGGCCGAATGAAAAAAAATTATGTCATACTTATGACACTTCTATGATGATAATTGTGACAAAACCAGGTATCATCATAGATGTGGTGGGGTCCTACTTCTATGACAAAAAATCATGACAGAAAATGGGCTTTTCGTCCAGGGCGGGCCGGAGACGCAACTGCATGACATTCTTTGGGCCGTCCATGACGGAAAAAACTATGGTAGAAGCGAGGGCGCGGAAAATATCAGGGAGTTCCCGGTTACGGTGGGTTTCGGGGGCCGAGCGATGCGGGTTTCTCTCGTACACGTACACGCGTGGGTGCGAGGCGTTGGGCTCTAACTGAACCCGAGCGAGGCGTTGGGCTCTAACTGAACCCGAAAGAATGCACTGCAGGCTACGCGTTACACTGAACCTGGGCGATCGATCGATCCCTTGCTGTGAACTGAACCCGAGTGATTCCTTCGCTACTGCTGCTAACTGAAGCCGGTCGATGCTACCTCTGGATGAATAGTGAGCATTGTTGGGGGGTTTGGATGAATAGTTCCCGGTGGGGGTTGGATGAACAGGAACCCATGGTAGTAGAGGCCATTGCCGCTGGATGAACAGTACCCCGATTGATCGATCCGGTTGATGAACAGGACCCCGTGGAGGGCTGGATGAACAGGACCCCGTGGAGGGGTGGTTGAATATTAGCCGGTGGAGGGCTGGTTGAACAGTAGCCGGTGGAGGGCTGGATGAACAGTAGCCCGTGGAGGGGTGGTTGAATAGGACCCCGTGGAGAGAGCTGGTTGAACAGTAGCCGGTGGAGGCCGGATGAACAGGAGCCCCGTGGATGAATAGTCGCAGGTGGAGGCTGGAGGAGGTCAACGGTGGATGAACAGTAGCCCGTGGAGGCTGGAGGAGGTCGATGGTGGAGATGAACAATATCCCGTGGAGTCCAGTTTTACGGTATGCCACACCCCTCCCGATGAACAGGACCCCCGTTTCGACCGTAGAGCTCCAACACAATCCCGTTTCCTCCGTTTTGTGGTACGCCACGCCCCTCCCGATCAACAGGACCCCGTTTCGACTGTAGGAGGTCCGTTTCCTCCGTTTTGTGGTACGCCAGACCCGTCTCGATGAACAGGATCCCGTTTCCACCGTGGCTGGTCGAACACAAGGCCGTTTCCTCCGTACAAGCCGGTTGGCTCCCGATGAATACGATGATGCATTCCATTTCGACCCAGCCGGTTGGCTCCCCATGAACATGAGGATGACGTAGTTTCTCCGTTCCGACCGAGCCATGTACACGAGCCCTGGTCGTACGTATGCGTGAGTAGGCTTTCAAGATCCCGCCCGTATGTACGTACGTGGTCGTATTTTCTTTCTTGCACCCTGGCCACTATACATACGTGTACATGCTACGTGGGCGCCTCTACTATGACACATGCAAGCCTCTACTATGACATGTGCCCTTCCTTGCACGGCCACGGTTCATCACTGCAGCCTGCAGACAGACCGATCGACCAGTATGAACGTACACTTTCGCGACCAGAATGACAACGCTATGTACGCTTCGACCAGGTGGGTCCCGATTGTCAGACACTTCCTTGCATGCGAATATGTAGCTGGTGGGTTCCAGCAGTCAGGGGGCGAATCATTTTTTTGCCTATTATATAGATGCACTTCCTTGCGTGCAAAGATGTAGCTGGTGGGTCCTAGTAGTCAGAGGGCGAATTATTTTTTTGCCCGTAATATGGACGCACTTCCTTGCGTGCAAAGATGTAGCTGGTGGGTCCCAGCAGTCAGGGGGAGAAAACATTATTTTTCAGGGTAAAAAGGATGCAGTTGCATGCATGCGTCCATGGGCGTGGTGCGTCCCCACTCCCAGCCTCTCACGTACAGTCATCTTCTGATGACTCTCGGTTGTTGACCATGTTGACCACACTGTGCCGAGTGCACTAAGGCTGGTGGACGATGGCGAGGCCCCAGACTGGAATAACCAGGAGATGGGAAGACGCGGCAGTGGAGTCACAGATGGAGAGGAGTGGGAAACTTGACTGGTTCGGGTGCACGACAGCACTGCCGCGGTGCCGCCCATGGGAGACAGGAGCAAGAACAGAGGTTGTAGAAGGAGCACGTCTGTTGGATTAACATCCAATGGTCCAGCTGCTAGAATCATTTGTTGATTAAGTTGACAAAGCCCTGCGTACACGTCCGCTTAGTAGGAGGAATAATTTTTTTCGCATAAGCCAGCCACCAAATCTGACGGGTCCCAGCTGTCAATAGGAGGAATACTTTTTTTCGCATAACAAGGAGGCACTTCATTCCGTGCGAAGATACAGTCGATGGGTCCCAGCTATCATGGGGAGAAAACATTTTTTTCAGCTTAATAAGGAGGAAGTTTCCTTGCGTGCGACCATGGACCTGGTGGGTTCCAGCCGTCAGGCTCTCCATGTACAGTCCTCTTACGATGACTCTATTTTGTTTACCACGCCGCACCGAGCGCAGCGAGGCAGTGGACGACGGCGAGGCCCCAGACGGGAACGACCCGTTGATGGGAAGACGCGGCAATGGGGTCGCAGATTGAGACAAGGAGAAGGGTTATAACTAGTTCTGGTGTGACGTGGGGCTGCAGTCGGTGGAGAATAAAACAGGTGGTGTGGAGGGGTGGAGGGATAGCCTGGCCGGCGGTGGGGTAGCGCTTCGCAGCGATGCGTGCTAAGCAGAGCCGCTAGCCACAGTAGGCCGGACCAGGCGGTCCTGGCGACGCTGGAGGAAGAAACAAGAGATTGAAGGTGCATGCAGGCCGTTGGATATAAATCCAATGGCTGTGGATGTCAAAATCATTTGTTGACCAAGTTGACAACGCCCTACCGTAGGCTTCGACCTATTGGCCCACATGTCAGCCTGCAAAAATGTAGCTTATATTTAACCCATGTTTTGTCCATTTACTGGGCTGGGTGCACAAATAATTTCGCGTTGCGGACGATTTATATTTTCTAAGAAATCTCAGCCCATTTGCACTTTCTTGAAATACACGAATTAGCTGGGCTCATTCTATATATAATGTTAGGTTAGAAGGAGCAATTAATATCAAAAAATAAACCGGAGCGACACATTTTTTATATATAAAATTAACAAATTAGCGAGTTATTGCTCAAAATAAAAATGAGCGCGTTATTATTACATTGGTCCTTAAAATCTTCGCAAGCTTTTGTACGCAATCAACAGGATTTTCCTTCCCAACTTCTGTTAAACATTTACTTTTGTAAGTTAATAACACGTGGGATGTTTTTATAATGTATATATAAGTCTCTATAAAACATACGATAATGGTAATAATATAAATATATATAATGTGGTTACAAGGGAAAACATAAATTGAAGACAACATTATTATTCTTATATATAGATAAATAGAACAGAGATCTGCGCTTTATTAAGAAAAATACATTGAGTTGCCGATCTTTAAAAAAAGCCCATAGGCCGTATGGACCTCAAAAAATAAGTTGAAACCACTGTCTCTGTATGTCGTGGGCTACACATGTTAAAAAACAAAACCTAGGCCTAGCTGATACTTGTTCTCCCTCTGGAAAAAAATGATACCAGCTAGATCCCCGAGCGAACTGGATTAAAGAGGGGCCAGCGGCGCGGCTGAAAAGCATAGCAGGAGCGATTTTTTTCTTCAGTGGATGGCTCTCGATGGCGTTTTTTACTTGCCTCTACACCATACAACTTGTATTTTTAGCCTCCCAGTCCGTGGTGGACCAGCAGGCCATTTGCTGGGCGGGCCAACCTACAAAAACCAGCACTCGATTTTTCATCAATCCCCCAAAACAATGCAGTACTATGTTTGTTTTGAGGCCAAAAACATTACGGCAGGGGTTGAGCAGGGGAGGGGGAAAGATAGAGCAAAAAGATTAAAAAGAGCAGATGCGCCGTTGCTACCCTAACAAAGCAGGTGTTCTTCTTAGGAAGAAGGTGTGCCATTGACACCCACACGTCACAAATCCCACACTAGGCCTACTAACAAGTTCACACACAAGTACAACATAAAAGGTAAATATTCGTATCAAACTCAGGTTCACAGTACACGTTCATATTCATATCCAACATTCACAATCAACAACTCAAAAGATTCATATATACACAAGTTCAGCATGTCTATGCATCCAAATGATTGATAGATCACACGATAATATTCATAGATAATTGATACGTCTCCAACATATCTATAATTTTTGATTGTTCCATGCTATTATATTATCTATTTTGGATGTTAATAGGCTTATTTATACACTTTTATATTATTTTTGGGACTAATCTACTAACCCAAGGCCAGTTGCAAATTGATGTTTTTTGCCTATTTCAGTGTTTCGTAGAAAAGGAATATCAAACGGAATGAAACCTTCGAGAGAGTTATTTTTGGAACAAACGTGATCCAGAGGACTTGGAGTGGAC
Organism: Triticum urartu; assembly: GCF_003073215.2. Classification (NCBI taxonomy): domain Eukaryota; kingdom Viridiplantae; phylum Streptophyta; class Magnoliopsida; order Poales; family Poaceae; genus Triticum; species Triticum urartu. The sequence goes on along the minus strand of NC_053022.1, from coordinate 401,495,759 downwards.
GTCAAGAAATCAACGAGGAGGCCACGAGGCAGGGGGGCACGCCTACCCCCATCGGGCATGCCCTCCATCCTCGTGGGCCCCTCGTGGCTCCGACGACCTACTTCTTCCTCCTATATATATCCATATACCCCGAAAACATCCAGGAGGACCACGAAACCCTATTCCACCACTGCAACCTTCTGTACCCAAGAGATCCCATCTTGGGGCCTTTTTCGGAGCTCCACCGGAGGGGGAATCGATCACGGAGGGCTCCTACATCAACACCATAGCCTCTCCGATGATGTGTGAGTAGTTTACTTGAGACCTCCGGGTCCAAAGTTATTAGCTAGATGGCTTCTTCTCTCTCTTTGGATCTCAATAAAATGTTCTCCTCGATCTTCTTGGAGATCTATTTGATGTAACTCTTTTTGCGGTGTGTTTGTCGAGATCCGATGAATTGTGGGTTTATGACCAAGTTTATCTATGAACAATATTTGATTCTTCTCTGAAATCTTTTATGTATGATTGGTTATCTTTGCAAGTCTCTTCGAATTACCAGTTTGGTTTGGCCTACTAGATTGATCTTTCTTGCAATGGGAGAAGTGCTTAGCTTTGGGTTCAATCTTGCGGTGTCCTTTCCCAGTGACAGCAGGGGCAACATGGCACGTATTGTATTGTTTCCATCGAGGATAAAATGATGGGGTTTATATTGTATTGCTTGACTTTATCCCTCTACATCATGTCATCTTGCCTAATGCGTTACTCTGTTCTGATGAACTTAATACTCTAGATGCATGCTGGATAGCGGTCGATGTGTGGAGTAATCGTAGTAGATGCAGAATCGTTTCGGTTTACTTGTCTCGGACGTGATACCTATATACATGATCATGCCTAGATATTCTCATAATTATGCACTTTTCTATCAATTGCTCGACAGTAATTTGTTCACCCACCGTAATACTTATGCTATCTTGAGAGAAGCCACTAGTGAAACCTATGGCCCCCGGGTCTATTCTCCATTATATTAATCTCCTGTCAACAAGCTATTTCTATTACCGTTTATTTTGCAATCTTTATTTTCCAATCTATATCATAAAAATACCAAAAAAAATTATCTTATTATTATTATCTCTATCAGATCTCACTCTCGTAAGTGACCGTGAAGGGATTGACAAGCCCTTTATCGTGTTGGTTGCGAGCTTCTTATTTGTTTGTGAAGGTACGAGGGACTTGCGTGTAGTCTCCTACTGGATTGATACCTTGGTTCTCAAAAACTGAGGGAAATACTTACGCTACTTTGCTGCATCACCCTTTCCTCTTCAAGGGAAAACCAACACAGTGCTCAAGAGGTAGCAAGAAGGATTTCTGGCATCGTTGCCGAGGAGATCTACGCACAAGTCAAGACATACCAAGTACCCATCACAAACTCTTATCCCTCGCATTACATTATTTGCCATTTGCCTCTCTTTTTCCTCTCCCCTGCTTCACACTTGCCGTTTTATTCGCCCTCTTTTCCCGCTTGCTCTTTTTTGTTTGCCTCTTTCGCTTGCTTCTTGTGTGCTTGTGTGTGGATTGTTTGTCATGATGGCTCAAGATAATACTAAATTGTGTGATTTTTCCAATACCAACAATAATGATTTTATTAGCACTCCGATTGCTCCCCTTACTGATGCTGAATCTTGTGAGATTAATATTGCTTTGCTGAATCTTGTCATGAAAGATCCGTTTTCTGGCCTTCCTAGTGAAGATGCCGCTACCCATCTGAATAGCTTTGTTGATTTGTGTGATATGCAAAAGAAGAAAGATGTGGATAATGATATTGTTAAATTTAAGGTATTTCCATTTTCACTTAGAGATCATGCTAAAACTTGGTTTTCTTTAAGATATTATGAATTTTAAGCAACTTGATCATAAACATGTTGCACAAGCTTAGGAGAGGATGAAATTAATGATACGTAATTGCCCTACACATGGTTTGAATCTTTGGATATACAAAATTTCCATGCCGGATTGAATTTTGCCTCTAGAAATCTTTTAGATTCGGCCGCGGGAGGCACTTTTATGGAAATCACTTTAGGAGAAGCTACTAAACTCCTATATAATATTATGGCTAATTATTCTCAATGGCACACTGAAAGATCTACTAGTAAAAAGGTGCATGCAATAGAAGAAATTAATGTTTTGAGTGGAAAGATTGATGAACTTATGAAATTGTTTGCCAATAAGAGTGTTTCTTCTGATCCTAATGATATGACTTTGTCTACTTTGATTAAGAATAATAATGAATCTATGGATGCTAATTTTGTTGTTAGGAACAATTTTGGTAATAACGCGTATAGTGGTAATTTTAATCCTAGGTCGTTTCCTAGCAATTCCTCTAGTAATTATGGTAATTCCTACAACAATTCATATGGAAATTATAATAAGATGCCCACTGATTTTGAATCTAATATTAAAGAATTTATTAGTTCGCAAAAGAGTTTTAATGCTTTGATTGAAGAAAAATTGTCTAAGATTGATGAGTTGGCTAGGAACGTGGATAGAATTTCTCTTTATGTTGATTCTTTGAAACTTAGATCTATTCCACCTAAGCATGATATCAATGAGTCTCTCAAAGCCATGAGAATTTCCATTGATGAGTGCAAAGAAAGAACCGCTAGGATGCGTGCAAAAAATGATTGCTTCATAAAATCGTGTTCTTCTAGTTTTGATGATAATAAGGATGAAGATCTAAAAGTGATTGATGTGTATCCTATTAAATCTTTGTTTTGAAATATGAATCTTGATAATGATGGGACTGGAGATGAGTCAACTTTAATTAAAAGGCATCCCAATGATTCGGAGTTTTTAGATCTTGATGCAAAAATTGGTAAAAGTGGGACTGATGAGGTCAAAACTTTACATAGTAATGAACCCACTATTTTGGATTTCAAGGAATTTAATTATGATAATTGTTCATTAATAGATTGTATTTCCTTGTTGCAATCCGTGCTAAATTCTCCGCATGCTTATAGTCAAAATAAAGCTTTTACTAAACATATCGTTGATGCGTTAATGCAATCATATGAAGAAAAGCTTGAATTGGAAGTTTCTATCCCTAGAAAACTTCATGACGAGTGGGAACCTACTATTCAAATTAAAATTAAAGATCACGAATGCTATGCTTTATGTGATTTGGGTGCTAGTGTTTTCATGATTCCAAAAACTTTGTGTGATGTGTTAGGATTCCGTGAATTTGATGATTGTTCTTTAAATTTGCACCTTGCGGATTCCACTATTAAGAAACCTATGGGAAGGATTAATGATGTTCTTATTGTTGCAAATAGGAATTATGTGCCTGTAGATTTCATTGTTCTTGACATTGATTGCAATCCTTCATGTCCCATTATTTTTGGTAGACCCTTCCTTAGAACGATTGGTGCAATTATTGATATGAAAGAAGGGAATATTAGATTCCAATTTCCATTAAGGAAAGGCATGGAGCACTTTCCTAGAAATAAAATTAAATTACCTTATGAATCTATCATGAGAGCCACTTTGGATTGCATACCAAAGATGATAATACATAGACCTATCCTTACTTTTATGCCTAGCTAGGGGCGTTAAACGACAGTGCTTGTTGTGAGGCAACCCAATTTTATTTATGTTCCTTGCTTTTTGGTTCTGTTTATTAATAAATAATTCATCTATCCTCTGTTTAGATGTGGTTTTATGCTTTTAACTAGTGTTTGTGCCAAGTAGAACCGTTGGGAAGACTTGGGGAAAGTCTTTGCGATCTTGCTGTAAAAAAACAGAAACTTTAGCGCTCACGAGATTTGCTGCCATTATTTACTGGAGAGTGCGATTAAGTTGATTATTTTTGCAGATGATTAATAGATAAATTCCTCACGTCCAGAGATTTATTTTAGAATTTTTGGGGTTACAGAAGTATTCGAAATCTACAGATTACTACAGACTGTTCTGTTTTCGACAGATTCTGTTTTTCGTGTGTTGTTTGCTTATTTTGATGCATCTATGGTTAGTATCGGAGGGTATGAACCATAGAGAAGTTGAAATACAGTAGGTTTAACACCAAAATAAATAACGAATGAGTTAATTACAGTACCTTAAGTGGTGGTTTGTTTTCTTATACTAACGGAGCTCATGAGATCTTCTGTTTAAGTTTTGTGTTGTGAAGTTTTCAAGTTTTGGGTAAAGATTTGATGGATTGTGGAATAAGGAGTGGCAAGAGACTAAGCTTGGGGATGCCCAAGGAACCCCAAGGTAAAATTCAAGGACAACCAAAATCCTAAGCTTGGGGATGCCCCAGAAGGCATCACCTCTTTCGTCTTTTTCTACCGGTAACTTTACTTGAGGCTATATTTTTATTCACCACATGATATGTGTTTTGCTTGGAGCGTCTTGTATGATTTGAGTGTTTGATTTTTAGTTTATCACAATCATCCTTTCTGTACACACCTTTTGGGAGAGAGACACATGAATTTGAATTTATTAGAATAATCTATCTGCTTCACTTATATCTTTTGAGCTAGATAATTTTGCTCTAGTGCTTCACTTATATCTTTTAGAGCACGGTGGTGGTTTTATTTTATAGAAATTATTGATCTCTCTGTTGGGTAACGTAGTAATTTCAAAAAATTTCCTACGCACACGCAAGATCATGTGACGCATAGCAACGAGAGGGGGGAGTGTGATCTACATACCTAGTAGATCGACAACGGAAGCGTTTGGTTGATGTAGTCGTACGTCTTCACGATCCGACCGATCAAGCACCGAAACTACGGCACCTCCGAGTTCTAGCACACGTTCAGCTCGATGATGATCCTCGGACTCCGATCCAGCAAAGTGTCGGGGAAGAGTTCCGTCAGCACGACGGCGTGGTGACGATCTTGATGTACTACTGTTGCAGGGCTTCGCCTAAGCACCGCTACAATATTATCGAGGACTATGGTGGCTGGGGGCGCCGCACACGGCTAAGGAATAGATCACGTGGATCAACTTGTGTCTCTCTGGGGTGCCCCTGCCTCCGTATATAAAGGACTAAAGGGGGGAGGCTGGCCGGCCAAGGAGGGCGCGCCAGGAGAGTCCTACTCCCTCTGGGAGTAGGATCCCCCCCCAATCCTAGTTGGAATAGGATTCGCGGAGGGGGGAAAAGAGAGAGAGGGGCCGTCCCCCTCTCCTTGTCCTATTCGGACCAAGGGAGGGGAGGGGCGCGCGGCCCATGAGGGGCTGCCTCTTATCTTTTCCACTAAGGCCCATCATGGCCCATATAGCTCCCGGGGGGTTCCGGTAACCTCCCGGTACTCCGGTAAAATCCCGATTTCATCCGGAACACTTCCGATATCCAAACATAGGCTTCCAATATATCAATCTTTATGTCTCGACCATTTCGAGACTCCTCTTCATGTCCGTGATCACATCCGGGACACCGAACAACCTTCGGTACATCAAAATGCATAAACTCATAATATAACTGTCATCGTAACCTTAAGCGTGCGGACCCTACGGGTTCGAGAACAATGTAGACATGACCGAGACACGTCTCCGGTCAATAACCAACAGCGGGAGCTAGATGCTCATATTGGTTCCTACATATTCTACGAAGATCTTTATCGGTCAAACCGCATAACAACATACGTCGTTCCCTTTGTCATCGGTATGTTACTTGCCCGAGATTCGATCGTCGGTATTCCAATACCTAGTTCAATCTCGTTGCCGGCAAGTCTCTTTACTCATTCTGTAATACATCATCCCGCAACTAACTCATGTAGTTGCAATACTTGCAAGGCTTAAGTGATGTGCATTACCGAGAGGGCCCAGAGATACCTCTCCGACAATCGGAGTGACAAAACCTAATCTCGAAATACGCCAACCCAACATGTACCTTTGGAGACACCTGTAGTACTCCTTTATAATCACCCAGTTACGTTGTGACGTTTGGTAGTACCCAAAGTGTTCCTCCGGTAAACGGGAGTTGCATAATCTCATAGTTATAGGAACATGTATAAGTCATGAAGAAAGCAATAGCAACATACTAAACGATCGGGTGCCAAGCTAATGGAATGGGTCATGTCAATCAGATCATTCTCTTAATGATGTGATCCCGTTAATCAAATGACAACTCATTGTTCATGGTTAGGAAACATAACCATCTTTGATTAACGAGCTAGTCAAGTAGAGGCATACTAGTGACACTTTGTTTGTCTATGTATTCACACATGTATTATGTTTCCGGTTAATACAATTCTAGCATGAATAATAAACATTTATCATGATTATAAGGAAATAAATAATAACTTTATTATTGCCTCTAGGGCATATTTCCTTCACTCTCATGATTCACTTATATTATTTTAAGAGTCCTTTAGAACAACATGGTACTTTGCTTTGGTTATAAAATTAGCCCCAATATGATAGGCATCCAAGATGGCTATAATAAAAACTATCATAAAAAGTGCATTGAATACTATGAGAAGTTTGATACTTGATGATTGTTTTGAGATATGAAGATGGTGATACTAGAGTCATGTTAGTTGAGTAGTTTTGAATTTGAGAAATACTTGTTCTAAAGTTTGTGATTCCTGTAGCATGCACATATGGTGAACCGTTATGTGATGAAGTCGGAGCATGATTTATTTATTGATTGTCTTCCTTATGAGTGGTGGTTGGGGACGAGCGATGGTCTTTTCCTACCAATCTATCCCCCTAGGAGCATGCGCGTAGTACTTTGTTTCGATAACTAATAAATTTTTGCAATAAGTATATGAATTCTTTACGACTAATGTTGAGTCCATGGATTATACGCACTCTCACCCTTCCACCATTGCTAGCCTCTATAGTACCGCGCAACTTTCGCCGGTACCATAAACCCACCATATACCTTCCTAAAAATAGCCACCATACCTACCTATTATGGCATTTCCATAGCCATTCCGAGATATATTGCCATGCAACTTTCCACTGTTCCGTTTGTTATGACACGCTTCATCATTGTCATATTGCTTTCCATGATCATGTAGTTGACATCATATTTGTGGCAAAGCCACCGTTCATAATTCTTTCATACATGTCACTCATGAGTCATTGCGCATCCCGGTACACCGCCGGAGGCATTCACATAGAGTCATATTTTGTTCTAAGAATTGAGTTGTAATTTTTGAGTTGTAAGTAAATGAAGTGTGATGATCATCATTATTAGAGCATTGTCCCAAGTGAGGAAAGGATGATGGAGACTATGATTCCCCCACAAGTCGGGATGAGACTCCGGACGAAAAAAGGAAAAAAAAGAGGACATAAAAAGAGAGAAAAGGCCCAAATAAAAAATGAAAAATGATAGAAAAAGAGAGAAGGGACAATGTTACTATCCTTTTACCACACTTGTGCTTCAAAGTAGCACCATGATCTTCATGATAGAGAGTCTCCTATGTTATCACTTCCATATACTAGTGGGAATTTTACATTATAGAACTTGGCTTGTATATTCCAATGATGGCCTTCCTCAAAATGCCCTAGGTCTTCGTGAGCAAGTGAGTTGGATGCACACCCACTTAGTTTCTTTTTGAGCTTTCATACACTTATAGCTCTAGTGCATCCATTGCATGGCAATCGCTACTCACTCACATTGATATCTATTGATGGGCATCTCCATAGCTCATTGATACGCCTAGTTGATGTGAGACTATCTTCTCCTTTTTGTCTTCTCCACAACCACCATTCTATTCCACCTATAGTGTTATGTCCATGGCTCACGCTCATGTATTGCGTGAAGATCAAAAAAGTTTGAGAACATCAAAGTATGAAACAATTGGTTGGCTTGTCATCGGGGTTGTGCATGATTTAAATACTTTGTGTGGTGAAGATAGAGCATAGCCAGACTATATGATTTTGTAGGGATAACTTTCTTTGGCCATGTTATTTTGAGAAGACATAATTACTTTGTTAGTATGCTTAAATTTTATTATTTTTATGTCAATATTAAACTTTCGTCTTGAATCTTTTGGATCTGAACATTCATGCCACAGTAAATAAAATTACATTGAGAATTATGCTAGGTAGCATTCCACATCAAAAAATTTGTTTTTATCATTTACCTACTCGAGGACGAGCAGGAATTAAGCTTGGGGATGCTTGATACGTATCCAACGTATGTATAATTTTTGATTGTTCCATGCTATTATATTATCTGTTTTGGATGTTAATGGGCTTATTTATACACTTCTATATTATTTTTGGGACTAACCTACTAACCCAAGGCCTAGTGCAAATTGCTGTTTTTGCCTATTTCAGTGTTTCGCAGAAAAGGAATATCAAACGGAATGAAACCTTTGGGAGAGTTACTTTTGGAACAAACGTGATCCAGAGGACTTGGAGTGGACTTCAAGAAATCAAGGAGGAGGCCACGAGGTAGGGGGTGCGCCTACCCCCTGGGCACGCCCTCCACCCTCATGGGCCCCTCGTGGCTCCACCGACCTAGTTCTTCCTCCTATATATATATATATATGTCCATATACCCCGAAAACAACCAGGAGCACCACGAAACCCTATTTCCACCGCCACAACCTTCTGTACCCAAGAGATCCCATCTTGGGGCCTTTTCCGGAGCTCCACCGGAGGGGGAATCGATCATGGAGGGCTTCTACATCAACACCATAGGCTCTCCGATGATGTGTGAGTAGTTTACTTCAGACCTTCGGGTCCATAGTTATTAGCTAGATGGCTTCTTCTCTCTCTTTGGATCTCAATACAATGTTCTCCTCGATCTTCTTGGAGATCTATTTGATGTAACTCTTTTTGTGTTGTGTTTGTCGAGATCCGATGAATTGTGGGTTTATGATCAAGTTTGTCTATGAACAATATTTGATTCTTCTATGAAATCTTTTATGTATGATTGGTTATCTTTGCAAGTCTCTTCAAATTATCAGTTTGGTTTGGCCTACTAGATTGATCTTTCTTCCAATGTGAGAAGTGCTTACCTTTGGGTTCAGTCTTGTGGTGTCCTTTGCCAGTGACAGCAGGGGCAGCAAGGCACGCATTGTATTGTTGCCATCAAGGATAAAAAGATGGGGTTTATACTATATTTCTTGAGTTTATCCCTCTACATCATGTCATCTTGCCTAATGCGTTACTCTGTTCTTATGAACTTAATAATCTAGATGCATGCTGGATAGCGGTCGATGTGTGGAGTAATAGTAGTAGATGCAGAATCGTTTCGGTCTACTTGTCTCAGACGTGATGCCTATATACATGATCATGCCTAGATATTCTCATAATTATGCACTTTTCTCTCAATTGCTCAATAGTAATTTGTTCACCCACCGTAATACTTATGCTATCTTGAGAGAAGCCACTAGTGAAACCTATGGCCCCCAGGTCTATTCTCCATTATATTAATCTCCCGTCAACAAGCTATTTCTATTACAATTTATTTTGCAACCTTTATTTTCCAATTTATATCATAAAAATACCAAAAATATTTATCTTATTATTATTATCTCTATCAGATCTCACTCTCGTAAGTGACCGTGAAGGGATTGACAACCCCTTTATTGCGTTGGTTGCGAGGTTCTTATTTGTATTTGTAGGTACAAGGGACTTGCTTGTAGTCTCCTACTGGATTGATACCTTGGTTCTCAAAAGCTGAGGGAAATACTTACGCTACTTTGCTGCATCACCCTTTCCTCTTCAAGGGAAAACTAGCGCATTGCTCAAGAGGTAGCAATAATTCACAAAAACATTCAGATATACACATGTTCAATATGTTTATGCATACAAATGGTTGAGATCACAGCCAATATCATACATGGAAGAACTTTAATTACCTAGGGTACAGACTGGTAAATGGTGCTCAGTCCGAGGTACTTCGTGCTAAAATTAATGCTTGTACGAGTAAACTTTCGAGTACATAAGAGGCATCACAGACAATCTGAACTTTTCTTGTAGGTTTATCCTCAAATACTGGCCTCGTGCCGAGGGAGGTTTGAGCATCTTGGCCACTACTTTCATCCAACTAGTTTACTGGCTCATCTTGGTCCTGTAGCTTGCCTAAATTCTACATTGCAGACAAGAAAGGAGGCGGTTGAGAAAATGAACCACCCAATTTTTTTTGTACAGTTCAACTGAAATGGAGCATCCCTGGCATGCAGACTGATTAAGTGCCAGATGAATATATGCGTCAACCAACTTGTCTGGAATCTTTAGACTCCATGCCATACAGTTCGCTACCATATGTGGCGATAACCAAAAGGCACAAGTTGGTACCAAAGACTGGACTGCGTTTTTCTGGGCTATGCGCCAAGCAATATTTTTGGCGTTCACTCTCCTAATACTTATAGTTTGACAACTGGTTGATGCCGGTTGATACTGGAATGAATATAGGCACTTCTTCTTGTCAACATCGATGCTTGTCTGAGTGAACATTGGAGTACATAGCAGTAGCATAAGTACATGTCCATCTAATCCTTTTGTGAAGTTCTACTAAAATCACCCAATGTAATGATTTGCCTGCGAGTTCAGGCTCAAAGTTACTCCTTTATGAAATCGGCAAACAGTAGCACGATACCAAATTACCAGTACATATGACACACACAATAATCAGGATAAAGACCAGTACCAACCTATGTGAGGTAGCATATCAATTACTATTTCCTTTGACTGGAAGCCAACATAAGCCAAGTGACTGACAGCAAAGGAAGAATGCAAGCCCAGATTAGCGACTAATAGGAAAGGACGGAAGCTGTCGAGGCAATGAAGCACCCAAAGTTTTTGTGCAATTCCACCAAAATCGAGCATCCCTGTTGGCACATATATTGAGAGAGTGGGATTACTGTAATAGTGGGACTAGTTGATGAAACATACACTAACAAATAAAAGCACCCTCATTATCTTAATGGGTAAAGTTAGAAACATAGTAGTCTTTCTTAAAGAGAGGTATTTGTTTATTTAATCAGTGCCAATTAGCTCAACACTCAAAGCATTGCCATGTATAATAGGTTTCAAAACTTTAACGTGCAAAGATAAAGGAGTTTCTCATGACAGTAGCATGATACAAATAGAGATGACAACAAACTAATATGGATGAAGGCCTTATGCCGGTACCAACCTGAGCAAAAAAGCTTATTCATGTAGTCCCAGAAGAGATGATAAAGCACTCACTGCAATCACTCAATAGTATATATTTTTGTGCACTTCAAATGTATGGTTGAAATCACTCTTGTTTACCAGTGCTGAGATTATATCGAAAGATTATCAAGAACTTCCAGTAGAGTTAAAGCACTGGCTGGGATACAATTCATTGTATTGTATTGTGTAGTTCCACTAAAATGTATGATTGGCACAACATGATCCCTGTTTGCACAAGTAGGAACAAGGTGAAACCTTCATTAGCTTAGTGAGAAAGGATAGAAAGACATTAGCATATTACTCTAATCGTAGCATCAAATTCATCATGGACAATATGCAGAAATGGAAGGGCTCCCTGGAGGATCATCTCACATGTAAGGTAGACATTGCCGGAGCCCTTGAATGGCCTCGACTGAGGCCTCGGCTTCAGCAATATCACCTTGGCACTGTTTATTCTTCTTCTTCTTCCTCTTCATGATCTGTTTCTCTTTCTCCTCATAAGTTGGTGAAACCAAGTACATGATTGGCCTTGTATTTCATAATTGGTTTTGTCAATGAGGGAGTTCAAGCGTACTAGTAAACAATAGCATTATTTTCTCATGGCAGTCACAAAATGGAGATGAACACATCCATTAAATATCATTCTTACCTAAAGGAAGGTTATGGTGCCAATATGGATGATGAGGATTGGAATACAGATCTCCCTTTGTGCAGTTCCACCGAAATGAACCAACTACTCCATTCTGACATTCCAGTTAAACAACACAAAAGTCACTTCTTTTAAGAAGTGTTTTGTGCAGTGCACCAAAAGGTCAAAACAACAACCAGGTGAAATGGATATCCCTGTTTGCACAAATAGCTATAGAGGAAACCGTGAGAGTCTCAAACAATTACAGGCAAAAACTTTTGGCTAAACTTGTCATGGCTTATAACAATGGCATGGCTTCATTTTACCAGGGGCATTAGATTAAGAATAGCTAAATATTTGGTATAAGGGCATGGGACAGTGGATGCACCAGCAGTCCAGCACCATGTACCTAAACCGAGGCATAAAGTGGTGATTCAGAGTTTGTTGCCCCGAGAAACAAACATCCAAGAAACATATCTGGGTTGGTCCCATTTTTGTTCACTGTAGCCACCTACTCCTATGTTTTTTTGGAAATGGAGGCGTGCCCCCGGACTCTGCATCATAATGATGCATGCAGCCATCTTATATGTGGATAGCAAATCTAGTCCTGGTCATACCACTGTGTACAACGTTTCCCCTATATTTCCCTTTTCGACCACCGGTTGGATGACCAGTCTGTACTACTTTCACCCCCTATCCTTCCTGTTTGTACCAAGTCCGATGCACATACCAAATTCCCCCACCCCCACTTTATTTATTGTTTGAACCAAGTACAAGATTCGACTCCATGAAGTAGTTTTACCTCTAACTATAGAAGAAAAAAAATAGGTGACGTTGGACCATCTGATCGAGAGGGGCTTAGAGGCAGACAATGATGCACATGCAGCGATGTAGCGAACTGGGGAAGTAGAACTACAACGGTTTCAAAGGAAGATATACCAGAAGGTCGTCAGGATGTTGATAGGTGGGCGGCGGGAGGCCGTATCCGCCCACACTATGGCAACGAAGAAGGGATCAAAGGACCTCCCGCGCCGGCGCTCGGCCAGAGATAACGGTGTGGCCGGCACTGGGTTTCCTCCCTGATACGTCTCCGTCGTATCTACTTTTCCAAACACTTTTGCCCTTGTTTTGCACTCTAACTTACATGATTTGAATGGAACTAACCCGGACTGACGTTATTTTCAGCAGAATTGCCATGGTGTTATTCTTGTGCAGAAATGAAAGTTCTCGGAATGACCTGAAAATCAACAGAGATTATTTTTGGAATATATAAAAAATACTAGAAGAAAGATCCACGTCAGAGGGCCCACACCCTGTCCACGAAGGTGGGGGCGCGCCCCTGCCTTGTGGGCCCCCTGATGCTCCACCCACGTTCACCTTGACTCCATATATTCACTTTCGGGGAGAAAAAATCACAGAGACGGATTCATCACGTTTTACGATACGGAGCTGCCGCCAAGCCCTAAACTTTTTCGGGAGGGCTGATCTAGAGTCCGTTCGGGGCTCCGGAGAGGGGAATACGTTGCCATCGTCATCATCAACCTTCCTCCATCACCAATTTCATGATGCTCACCGCCGTGCGTGAGTAATTCCATCGTAGGCTTGCTGGACGGTGATGGGTTGGATGAGATTTATCATGTAATCGAGTTAGGTTTGTTAGGGTTTGATCCCTAGTATCCACTATGTTCTGAGATTGATGTTGCTATGACTTTGCTATGGTTAATGCTTGTCACTAGGGCCCGAGTGCCAAGATTTCAGATCTGGACCTATTATGTTTTCATGAATATATGTGAGTTCTTGATCCTATCTTGCAAGTCTATAGTCACCTACTATGTGTTATGATCCGGCAACCCCGAAGTGACAATAATCGGGTCCACTCCCGGTGATGACCGTAGTTTGAGGAGATCATGTATTCACTATGTGTTAATGCTTTGGTCCGGTACTCTATTAGAAGGAGGCCTTAATATCCCTTAGTTTCCAATAGGACCCCACTGCCACGGGAGGGTAGGACAAAAGATGGCATGCAAGTTCTTTTCCATAAGAACGTATGACTATATTCGGAATACATGCCTACATTACATTGATGAACTGGAGCTAGTTCTGTGTCACCCTATGTTATAATTGTTGCATGATCGATCGCATCCGACATAATTCTCCATCACCGATCCATTGCCTACGAGCTTTCCATATATTGTTCTTCGCTTATTTACTTTTTCGTTGCTACTGTTACCATTACTATCAAACCAAAAGTGTTACTTTTGCTACTATCTGTGTCAAAACCGGCGGATCTCGGGTTGGGGGTCCCGAACTGTGCTTCTAAGGCGGATGGTAACAGGAGGCAGGGGACACGATGTTTTACCCAGGTTCAGGCCCTCTTGATGGAGGTAAAACCCTACGTCCTGCTTGATTATTCTTGATAATATGAGTAGTACAAGAGTTGATCTACCACGAGATCGGAGAGGCTAAACCCTAGAAGCTAGCCTATGGTATGATTGTATGTTGTCCTACGGACTAAAGCCCTTTGGTTTATATAGACACCGGAGGGGGCTAGGGTTACACAAGGTCGGTTACAAAGGAGGAGATATACATATCCGTATTGCCAAGCTTGCCTTCCACGCCAAGTAGAGTCTCATCCGGACATGGGACGAAGTCTTCAGTCTCGTATCTTCATAGTCCAATAGTCCGGCCAAAGGATACAGTCCGGCTTTCCGGAGACCCCCTAATCCAGGACTCCCTCAGTAGCCCCTGAACCAGGCTTCAATGACGATGAGTCCGGCGCGCAGTGTTGTCTTCGGCATTACAAGGCGGGTTCCTCCTCCGAATACACCACAGAAGAGTTTGAATACAAGGAGAGAGTCCGACCCTGCAAAAAGAAGTTCCACATACCACCGTAGAGAGAATAATATTTCCACAAATCTACTCTGCTGACACGTTTTGGTAGCATGACACCACGCCACGGTCCGGTAATTATTTGAACCATTTTTCTTTAACCAGCCCCGCACATAACGCGAGGCGGTTTCTTGACACGTCTTGTCAAAGCAGAGATCATGCTCCCCTTATTACGGGATTCTCATCAATACGGACGTGGGTAACCCAACCACACCATCAATTACGACGCTTGGGGGATAAGCGAGTTTTGCCAGGCTAGTGGGGGCGCATAGTTTAGTCCGCCCTTATAAAGGGATAAGATCTCACCTTTTTCAACCCATGCCTTCTTCCTCCTTGCTCATCCATTCTTGCGCACTCGAGCTCTAGCGCCCAAGTCCGCATCCTTCTCCTGAACTATCTCCAAACATGTTCGAAGCGGGAGGCAAGTGGATGGCCTCCTCCATCACAGAGGGACACATCAAAAAGCTACGGGGAGCCGGATACTTAGCCGCGGATATCGCGCACTGGCTGCCAGCCGCTGGGCAGATCATCCCTACCCCGGAACCTCATGGAAGGGTGGTTTTCCTCCCCCATTTCGTCCGCGGATTGGGGTTTCCCCTCCATCCATTCGTCTGCGGCCTCATGTTCTATTACGGGTTGGACTTTCATGATCTAGCCCCGAATTTCATCCTCAACATCTCGGCGTTCATCATCGTGTGTGAGGCTTTCCTCCGCATCCGGCCCCACTTCGGCTTATGGCTGAAGACCTTCAATATCAAGCCGAAGGTAGTAGGCGGCCAACAAGAGGAATGAGGCGGAGCCATGGTGGGCAAAATGCCCAACGTTACATCGCTCGAGGGCTCCTTCGTGGAGACCATAAAGGGGTGGCAATCGGGGTGGTTCTACATCATCGAGCCGTGCGACACCAAGTGGGTGGCGGCCCCCGAGTTTCAATCTGGAATCCCCATGCGCCTAACTTCCTGAAAGGAGAAGGGCCTGTCCTGGGGTTCATCGGTGGAGCTGGACGGACTCCAGAAGTGTATCCGGAACATGACAAGCAAAAAACTTAAGCTTGTCAACATAGTCCAGGTTATGCTCTTCCGCCGGATCCTCCCGTGTCAACAACGGGCTTTCAACTTATGGGAGTTCGACCCGGCCTAGCACCAGACTCTAAGCGAGCTCTTTGACACGACGCATAAGGACGTCTGGAAGGTGTTGTTCAAGGGCGCCGAGGTCCCTCCTTCTCTTACCGAGGACCGCAGGCTAAGCGTGAAGCGCCATGCGAATCTGGTAAGTTCTATACATCCGGCAGGGTATTTATTTCCCATAGCTTGACCATGTGCGGAGTCTGAGCTCCCATGCCTTTGATAGGACTGGGCGGAGGCATCGGAGTAGATTAACTATCCGGCCCCACTGCCCGAAGACCCTGCGGACGCTCTCCTGACGGAGATGCGGACTCCGGCTCCTTATGAAGTGCCGGATAAGACCAAGAAGAAGGCCAAGGACCCGGCACCAGGTGGTATCGGACTCATCGTCCGATAACTCCGAGACGCACTCCTCCCACGAAAATGAGGAGAAGGATGATGAAGACTCTCCCCCTCCATCCGAGGGAGACAAGAAAAGGAAGGCCGCCCCAAACGGGGAGGCCAAAGGGTCCAAGAAGGGAAGGACTCTCCTTCTGGACTATTCCACCACCGCCGCCGACGGCGAAGACGAGTGGTTGCTCAGGGCCAAGCCCCTGGCGAAGTTGTAAGTATTCGGATATCAGAGTAACTCATAGCATAATTTGGTTGCACTGCCTCTCCTAACGTCGAATATGATTATCCAGTCCGCCCCAAGCCCGTATCGACGTATCATCATCGGACGGTTCCTTGGACTCGTCGGACATGGACAGTGATACACTTCCAACCGCCACCTCTCCTGGCCCTACGGACAACGCTGAGGTACTGTCTCAAGGGGCACCGAGCCGGGGGGAGACAGTCCCGGAGGCGCCTCAAGGCGACCTTCAGGACTCCAGGAGCAATGGGACCAAGGTTCCTAGGGGCTCCAAGTCCGGCCCGCAGCCGGACACTGCACCGGAATCTCCAGTGGTTCTGGACTCGGGCAGGCGGCCCCCTTCCAAGAGGGGCAAGCCGTCCGTGCCGGTGACCTCTGTCCATCCAGAGGCACCGGACGAACTACTGGGAGCGCTTAACGGTGTTTCCATCGACGAAGAGCACCACACTATTATGAGTGCGGTGATCAAGAAGGTTCAGTCCGCCAAGAGCGGACTAACTGAAGCCTGTACCAGCCTTCTAACAGGTTTTGAGGTAAGTATTAAAATATAGGAAAAATGTTACCGCATAGACAGTAGCCCCTGATGCTCTATTTGGTGTTCACAAAGAAAAGCCGAATAGAGGATCGAATAATATCTGTAGGAGTCTAATATAAGTATGTCTGTATGCGTATGCAGGCTTCGCTGCTGACCTCTGCCGCACTGACTGCGGAGGTCGCCACACTGAAGCAAGACTTCGAGCGGTCCGAGAAAGAGCTCGTCCTTGTCAAGAGGTAGCTCGAGGAGAACAAGGGTAAGTAGTACCTTGTCTATATAAAAAAAGAAAATGTGGTTGCGAACTGACAGGATCATCATGAATGTGCCAGGAGCCATGACTGAAGTGGCAACCCTGAAGCAAGCGTTGTCCGAGGCCGAGAACAAAGCGGCCAAGGAGCGCATCGAGCAGGAGAGACAAGAGGCACGAGTGGGCAAGGTGCAGCAAGAGCTCCAGGCTCTCGTGAAGAAACATGAGACTTTGGACCTTGACTCGAAGACGCGAGAGTCCGAGCTTGCCGCGGCCCTTGAGAGCACCAAGCAGGCCAAGGCCGAATCCCAAAAGGCCCTCCAGGAAATTGAGGCGATGAGGAAGATAGCGGCGGGTAAGGCATTCAATATGCAAAGCAAGCATGTGAAAGTAAATTACTTGTTACTTACCCGAATCCGGAGCTCTCCAGGAGCATTCGCAGATTTGCCCCGCAGCGTGTTGGATGCCGCAAAGTTTTACCAGGCCGAGGAGGGAAGCTCGATGCAGAAGTTGTTCTGGTCTAGTATACGGGGACCGAACATCCGGTGCCTATGAGCGACCAGCTGAAGCAACTGGTCGAGCTGCACAAGGCGGCCGAACAGGCCATGAGGGGCTTTATAGTCCGGATGTAGCCTGGCGACTCCCTTCCCCAACAGCTACTTCGGCCTGGTGAGGCGGCTTGTATGTGCCTGCCCACGGCTGGAGGTCATAAAGCGGTCCATCTGCATCGAAGGTGCACACCAGGCTTTTGCATGTGCGAAGGTGCACTGGGCCAAGATGGACGCTGAGAAGCTGGTGAAGGAGGGGCCGCCGCAGGGCAAGGAGCATCGCCACCCTGAGATGTATTATGAGGGTGTCCTGAAGGGTGCCCATCTTGTGGCGGACGAGTGTGCTAAGGATGTAATATTTGAATGAACTTGCTCGTGTTATCCTATATTATGAAAACTTGTTCATATGCGCTATGCAACGCTTGTTTGAATTTAAAATATTACCTTCTGTGCTGTTGTTTATCAAATCTGAGAGATGGCCAGTCGTCGGCTTCTGCCCCCATGCCATGAGTGCTGGGGTGTTCGGGATAAATATGAGCACTCTTTTTCCCATTGTTGGGTCCTTCAAGGGAGGTGCTCAGCTCGACGAACAAGGCAATCAGACTATAATGCTTTATCACTCTCACATAGCCATAGAATTTTACACTTTTAAATTTTGGCGAAGCCCCTAGTTATTCAGAAGGCCGAATTCGGGGTGCTATACACGCCTTAAGCCGGACAAAGCCGACTCCTCGCTCTAAGCAGCATAAGTCTTTACGGACTCGAGACCTCTCGAACATCGACCGGCTCTCGCCTTATCATGACAGTCGGTTTTAGCTTTCTCTACTGAGGTGCTTAGCCCAGCTGAACCGGGGCACAGTCGCAGTAGTTCTCCCAGTGCTACCTTAGCCGATATAGCGGAACGTAAGGTACCAAAACATGGGAGCCGGGCAAACCCAACTATTGACCCAAGACATGATTCAGAGCTGATGCATATAATGCTATAAGTTCGGGGTGCCGCACTGTCGAAAGTGTTCGGACTTCTCACGCCGTATTATGGGGTATGCGTAAGCCCCTGGCGTATTGGCCGTACCAGAGTGTACGGGTGCTGAATGTCATAAATGAACATATATATGTAAAAAAGAAAGAATGGAGAATGCAGTAATAGTCTAGTGCTATGCATTGTTTATTCAAAAAGGGTGCATCGAAGCAGAATGATACAAGTAGTGCGATAAGCAAAAAGGTAGGACTATTTGACATGTCCCCTCCAAGGGCACGCTGAGGAATGGTATTTAAAGCAGGTATTTCACTCATTGTCAGATACCACCTGGGAGTTCCATGGTGCGACGTAGCTATCTGCTTCCTTGGTTGTTGCATCATGTGTCCGGCAATCGTACTGCCGGACGGGGTTTCCAGAGATTAAAGTCCCGAAAGAGATAAAAAATAACAAAGCAGGAAGCCCTTAGTGCGGTTGAGCCGCATCTTGGGGCGTGCCTAAGTCGTGCCCCCTCCCCACCGGTGCCCATCGTATTTTCAATGCGTAATTATGTACGCGTTGCACGGATTTGGCCGTTTGGCTAGTATTGGGGTGGGGGCCGCATTGCTATGCGAGCTCAGATCGTGCCAGGTGGTCTTGTTGCCGATTACTCCGGGCGCGCTTGAAGGTGTCCGGGTCTTTAATCGCCGAACTGGTGGATTGCCTTAAGAGGTTGCTTTGTGCTTCTGCTGGGAGGGCTGCAGTGTGCTCCTCCGTGCAGAGAGAGCGCTCTGTGTTTCCATTGACTGTGATGACCCCCCGAGGTCCTGGCATCTTGAGCTTGAGGTATGCATAATGTGGTACCGCGTTGAATCTTGCAAATGTGGTTCGCCCGAGAAGTGCGTGATAGCCACTGCGGAACGGGACTATATCGAAGATTAACTCCTCGCTTCGGAAGTTATCCAGAGATCCGAAGACCACATCCAGTGTGACTGAGCCTGTGCAATGGGCCTCTACACCTGGAATGACGCCTTTAAAGGTCGTTCTTGTGGGTTTGATCCTTGAGGGGTCTATACCCATTTTGCGCATTGTGTCCTGCTAAAGCAGGTTCAGGCTGCTGCCACCGTCCATAAGGACTCAAGTGAAGTGAAATCCGTCGATGATTGGGTCTAGGACCAGTGCGGCGAATCCGCCATGACTGATACTAGTGGGGTGGTCCCTGCGATCAAAGAAGATCGGACAGGAGGACCATGGGTTGATTTTTGGGGCGACTGGCTCCTACGCATATACGTCCCTTATCGCACTCTTCCGCTCCCTCTTGGGGATGTGGGTTGTGTATATCATGTTCACCGTCCACACTTGTGGGGGAACCTCTTCTGTCCTCTGGTGTTTGGCTGACGGGGCTCTTCCTCGTCATCGCTATGTAGCCCCTTTTCTTTGTTTTCGGCGTTTAACTTGCCTGCCGGCTTGAACACCCAACATTCCCTGTTGGTGTGGTTGGCTGGCTTGTCGGGGGTGCCATGTATTTGGCATGAGCGATCAAGTATACGGTCCAAGCTAGACAGGCCCGAAGTGCTTCTTTTGAATGGGTTTTTCCGCTGACCAGGTTTAGAGCCTCTGAATCCTGCATTGACTGCCGTATCTTCGGTATTGCCGTTGTTGATGTGGCGCTTATGTTTGTTGCGACGTGACCTGCCATTGCTATCCTTGGTATCTGAAGTACCGTGGTTCTTTGATATGTTATTGCTGCGAGCCAGCCAGCTGTCTTCTCCCGCACAAAAGCGGGTCATGAGTGTCGTGAGGGCTGCCATAGATTTCGGCTTTTCCTGGCCAAGGTGCCAGGCAAGCCACTCGTCGCGGATGTTTTGCTTAAAAGCTGCTAGGGCCTCTGCATCCGGACAGTTGACAATTTGATTTTTCTTTGTCAGGAACTGTGTCCAGAATTGCGTGGCCGATTCCTCTGGCTGCTAAATTATGTGGCTCAAGTCATCGTCATCTGGTGGTCGCACATAAGTGCCCTGGAAGTTGTCGAGGAATGCAGCTTCCAGATCTTCCCAACAGCCAATGGATTCTGCTGGCAGGTTGTTGAGCCAATGCCGAGTTGGTCCTTTGAGCTTAAGTGGGAGGTATTTGACGGCGTGTAGATCGTCACCGCCACCATGTGGATGTGCAGGAGGAAGTCCTCTATCCATACCACATGATCTGTTGTGCCGTTGTATGATTTGATATTTATGGTGATCCATTACTTCCTCTGTGAAGCATATGGGGTGTGCGGCGCCTCTGTAGTGGGCTATGTCGCGACGCAGCTCGAATGACTCTTGTCCGCTGTGTTCGGCCCGGCCGGATTTACTTTTACTGTATCCGGCGTGACGGTTATCGTCTCGCGTAGTGGCGCGCCCTCGTGATCCGTAGATCGATATTGTGTGTTTTGCTTTGTCGTCCAATACGTCTCGCAGGTCTAGCATATTTCCCCGTGCCTTGTCGTTTTTATTTGAGTGGCGTCGGGGTGCGGGCTGAGTTTTTGGCTGAAATGCCTCTCTGTCGCGGCCATAGGGTGGCCGATCGGCCTCGTCATATGCTGGAGATGTAGGTTTTATTGCTTCCTCCTCTAGTCGGGGTAGCAACCTGCACTTTGGGTAACTCTTGGAGGGGCGTTCGAGTTCATATTCCTTGGCTGCAAGGATTTCAGTCCATCTATCAGCTAGCAAATCTTGATCAGCTTGAAGCTGCTGCTACTTTTTCTTAAGGCTATTTGCCATGGCTATAAGCCTACGCTTGAAGCGTTCTTGTTCGGCGGGATCCTCTCGCACGACAAATTCGTCGGCGTCGAGGCTTGCCTCGTCTTCGGAGGGAGGCATGTAATTATCATCCTCCACCTCTCTATCTGCCGCTCTCTCGGGAGGGCTTGCTTCTCCATCCTCCTGCTCTAAATCTTGCTGGAGGGGGTTGTTGTCGTCTTTGGCACTGTTTGGAGTGCTATTATCTCCTGTGCTGATGTCACCGCTTTTGCTTTGGCGAGACTTAGAGCGGCGCCACTGACGTTGGCGCTTGGGGTTGCTTCTTGGAGGGGTCATCCTCCGCTGTCTCGTCGCCATTGCCTTCTTTGGGTGTGTCCACCATGTATATATCATATGATGAGGTGGCTGTCCAGTGCCCTATGGGCAGTGGTTCTTCTTCGTCTCCCGCATCGTCATCCATACCGTCGATGTCTTCAGAGTCGAAGTCGAGCATGTTGGTCAGATTGTCGACAGTGGCTACTAAGTGGGTGGTGGGTGGGCGGCGAATTTCTTCATCATCCGCATCCCAATCCTGTCGAACATAGTTCCGCCAGGACTCTCCTGACAGGGAGAGAGACCTTAGTGAGTTCAGTATGTCGCCAAAGGGCGAGTGCTGAAAGATATCCGCGGAGGTGAACTCCATGATCGGCGCCCAGTCGGATTCGATAGGCAAGGGCGCAGGCGGTTCGGAGTCCGTGGCCGGGCAAGAATCCGGTAGTTCGGCGTCACGGCTCCCGTGAAGGGTAAGGTAGATATTCGGCTCGATCGCTGATGAGAATACGGCCTTCATGGTGGGGTTTATCCACCCGTCCATGGATGGCGCTATTGGATCCAAATTGAGGGTCGGAGCGGTTACCGGCGCGGTCTCCTGAACACTGTCCGATGGCAGAGCTAAATCATGCTCATCGTGACCGTGCGGCGCACTCGGCAGGGGCTCGAATCCGTCGAGGATCAAGTCTCCGCGGATGTCGGCCGTGTAGTTTAAGCTTCCAAACCTGACCTGGTGGCCAGGGGCATAACTCTCGATCTGCTCTAGATGGCCAAGCGAGTTGTCCCGAAGTGCGAAGCCGCCGAATACAAGGATCTTTCCGGGGAGAAAAGTCTCACCCTGGACTTCATCGCTATCGATGATCGAAGGAGCCATCAAGCCTAATGGCGACGACACAGAGGAACTCTCAATGAAAGCACCAATGTCGGTGTCAAAACCGGCGGATCTCGGGTAGGGGGTCCCGAACTGTGCGTCTAAGGCGGATGGTAACAGGAGGCAGGGGAAACGATGTTTTACCCAGGTTCGGGCCCTCTTGATGGAGGTAAAACCCTACGTCCTGCTTGATTTATTCTTGATGATATGAGTATTACGAGAGTTGATCTACCACGAGATCGGAGAGGCTAAACCCTAGAAGCTAGCCTATGGTATGATTGTATGTTGTCCTACGGACTAAAACCCTCCGGTTTATATAGACACCGGAGGGGGCTAGGGTTACAAAAGGTCGGTTACAAAGGAGGAGATATCCATATCCGTACTGCCCAGCTTGCCTTCCATGCCAAGTAGAGTCCCATCCGAACACGGGACGAAGTCTTCAATCTTGTATCTTCATAGTCCAACAGTCCGACCAAAGGATATAGTCCGGCTGTCCGGAGACCCCCTAATCCAGGACTCCCTCAGTAGCCCCTGAACCAGGCTTCAATGACGATGAGTCCGGCGCGCAGTGTTGTCTTCGGCATTGCAAGGCAGGCTCCTCCTCCGGATACACCACATAAGAGTTTGAATAAAAGGATAGTGTCTGACCCTGCAAAATACGTTCCACATACCATCGTAGAGAGAATAATATTTCCACAAATCTAATCTGCTGACACGTTTTGGCAACATGACATCATGCCATGGCTCGGTGATTGTTCGAACCATTTTTCTTTAACTAGCCCCACACATAACGCGAGGCAGTTTCTTGACACGTCTTGTCAAAGCAGAGATCGTGTCCCCCTTATCACGGGATTCTCATCAATACGGGCATGGGTAACCCAACCGTGCCATCAATTACGGTGCTTGAGGGATAAGCGAGTTTTACCAGGCTAGTGGGGGCGCATAGTTTTAGCCGCCCTTATAAAGGGTTAAGGTTTAACCTTTTTCTACCCACGCCTTCTTCCTCCTTGCACATCCGTTCTTGCGCACTCGAGCTCCAACGCCCAAGTCCACATCCTTCTCCTCAACCTTCTCCAAACATGTCCGGAGCGGGAGGCAAGTGGATGGCTTCCTCCGTCATGGAGGGACACATCAAAAAGCTGTGCGGAGCCGGATACTTAGCCGCGAATATCACGCATCGGCTGCCCGCTGCAGGGCAGATTGTCCCTACCTCGGAACCTCACAAGAGGGTAGTCTTCCTCCACCACTTCCTCCGCGGACTGGGGTTTCCCCTCCATCCATTCGTTCGCGGTCTTATGTTCTACTACGGGCTGGACTTTCATGATCTGGCCCCGAACTTCATCCTCAACATTTCGGCGTTCATTGTCGTGTGTGAGGCTTTCCTCCGCATCCGGCCCCACTTCGGCCTGTGGCTGAAGACCTTCAATATCAAGCCGAAGGTGGTGGGAGGCCAACGAGCGGAATGCGGCAGAGACATGGTGGGCAAGATGCCCAATGTTATATGGCTTGAAGGCTCCTTCGTGGATAACATAAAGGGGTGGCAATCGGCGTGGTTCTACATCACCGAGCCGCACGACACCAACTGGGTGGTGGCCCCCGAGTTTCGATCCGGAATCCCCACGCGGCTCACCTCCTGGAAAGAGAAGGGTCTATCTTGGGGTTCATCGGTGGAGCTGGACGGACTCCAAAAATGTACTCGGAATATGGCAAGCAAGAAGCTCAAGCTTGTCAACATAGTCCAGGTCATGCTCTTCCGCCGGATCCTCCTATGTCAACAACGGGATTTCAACTTGTGGGAGTTTGACCCGGCCCAGCACCAGACTCTGAGCGAGCTCTTCGACACGACGCACAAGGACATCTGGAGGGTGTTGTTCAAGGGTGCAGAGGTCCCTCCCTCTCTCACCGAGGACCACGGGCTAAGGGCGAAGCGCCCTGTGAATCCGATGAGTTTTGTACATCTGGTAGGATTTTTACTTCCCATAGCTTAACCACGTGCGGGGTCTGAGCTCCTATGCCTTTGACAGGACTGGGTGGGGGCATCGGAGAAGATCAACTGTCCGGCCCCTCTGCCCAAAGACACTGTGGACATTCTCTTGACGGAGATGCTGACTCCCGCTCCTTACAAAGTGCCGGAGAATACCAAGAAGAAGGCCAAGGGAACCCTAAAGAGTTCCCGACGCCAGGTGGTATCGGACTCATCGTCCGATGACTCTGCGACGCACTCCTCCCATGAAAACGAGGAGGAAGATGAAGATGCTGCCCCTCCAGCCGGGGAGATAAGAAAAGGAAGGTCGCCCCAACCGGGGGGGGGGCGAAGGGTCCAAGAAGGGAAGGACTCTCCTTCCGGACTGCTCCACCACCGCCGCCGAAGACAAAGACGAGTGGCTGCTCAGGGCCAAGCCCCTGGCGAAGTCGTAAGTATTCGGATACCAGAGTAACTCATAGCATACCTTTGTCGCACTGCTTCTCCTAACGCCGAATATGATTATGCAGACCGCCCCAAGCCCGTATCGATGTATCTTCGTCGGGCGGCTCCTTGGACTCGTCGGATATGGATAGCGATCCACTTCCGACCGCCACCTCCCCTTGCCCTACGGACAATGCCGAGGTGCTGTCTCAAGAGGCATCGGGTCGAGGGGAGACAGTCCCGGAGGCGCCTCAAGGCGACCTTCCGGACTCCGGGAGCATACGGGGTAAGGCTCCCGAGGGCTCCGAGTTCGGCCTTCAGCTGAACACTGCGCCAGAACCTCCAGTGGTTCCAGACTCGGGAAGGCGGCCTCCTTCCAAAAGGAGCAAGACGCCTATGCCGGTGACCTCTGTCCATCCAGAGGCACCGGCCAATCTGCTGGCAGCGCTTCGCAGCGCTTCCACCGACGAAGAGCACCACACTATTATGAGTGCGGTGATCCAAAAGGTTCAGTCCGCCAAGAGTGGACTGACTGAAGCCTGTGCCAGCCTTCTAGCAGGCTTTAAGGTAAGTATTTGAAATATAGGAAAAAAATATTACTGCATAGATAGTAGCCCCTGATGCTCTATTTGGTGTTCAAAAAGAAAAGCCGAATAGAGGATCAACTAATATTTGAAGGAGTCTAATATAAGTATGTCTATATGCGTATGCAGGCTTCACTGCTGACCTCTGCCGCACTGACTGAGGAGGTCGCCATACTGAAGCAGGAGCTCGAAGGGTCCAAGAAAGAGCTCGGCCTTGCCAAGAGGCAGCTCGAGGAGAACAAAGTTAAGTAATACCTAGTCTATAGATATGTATATATATAAAAGGGATGCGATTGCAAAATGACAGGATCATCTTTAATTTGCCAGGGGCCATGACCAAAGTGGCAACCCTGAAGCAAGCGCTATCTGAGGCCGAAAACAAAGCGGCCTAGGAGCGCACCAAGCGGGAAAAACAAGAGGCACGGGTGGGCGAGGTGCAGCAAGAGCTCCACGCTCTCGTGACGAAGCACGAGGCGTTGGAGCTTGACTTGAAGACGCGAGAGTCCGAGCTTGCCGTGGCCCTTGACAGTGCGAAGAGTGCCAAGGCTGAAGCCTAAAAGGCCCTCCAGGAGATTGATGCGATGAAGAAGATAGCGGCGGGGAAGGCATTCTATATGCAAAGCAAGAATGTGAAAGTAAATTACTTGTTACTTACCCGAAACCGGAGCTCTCCAGGATTATTCGCAGATTTGCCCCGCAGCGTGTCGGATGCCGCACAGTTTTACCAGGCCGAGGAGGGAAGCTCGACGGAGAAGCTGTTCTGGTCTCAGTATACTGGGACCGAACACCCGATGCCTCTGAGCGACCTGCTGAAGCAACTGGTGGAGCTGCCCAAGGCGGCCGAACAGGCCATGAAGGGCTTTATAGTCCGGATGTGGCTTGGCGACGCCCTTCCCAACAGCTACTTCGGCCTGGTGAGGCAGCTTGTGAATGCCTGCCCACGGCTGGAAGTCAAGTGGTCCGTCTACATCGAAGGTGCACGCCGGGCTTTCGCCCGTGCGAAGGTGCACTGGGCCAAGATGGACGCCGTGAAGCTGGTGAAGGAAGGGCCGCCGCAGGGCAAGGAGCATCGCCACCCCGATATGTACTATGAGGGTGTCCTGAAGGGTGCCCGTCTTGTAGCGGACGAGTGTGCGAAAGATGTAATATTTGAAAGAACTTGCTCGTGTAATCCTGTATTATGAAAACTTATTCATATGCGATATGCAACGCTTGTTTGAATTTAAAATATTGCCTTCTGTTTGGCAGTTTATCAAATCTGAGAGATGGCTACTCGTCGGCTTCTACCCCCACGCCACGAGTGTTGGGGTGTTCGGGATAAACCTGAGCACTCTTGTTCCCATTTTTGGGTCCTTCGAGGGGGGTGCTCAGCACAACGAACAAGGCAATTGGACTATAATGTGTTATCACTCTCACTTAGCCATAGAATTCTATAATTTTAAATTTCGGCGAAGCCCCTAGTATTCGGAAGGCCGATTTCGGGGCGCTATACACGCCTTAAGCCGGACAGGGACGACTCCTCGCTCTAAGCGGCATAAGTGTAGCGACCAGACCTCAAACAGTCTGATCTCTGTGCTCTGGTGTCATCCCTGGATCAGTAATGCTGACACCACATAGTACTCAAAGGATTTATAGCAGAGTAGCAATCACACACTTATTACATCGAGTGTCTCAAAAGAGAACTTATTACAATAAATATGGCTTAAGGCCATCTAATAACGATAACAGCGGAAGGCTTGGAAGATAAGTGAGTCCATCAACTCCAACGACATCACTGAGTATAGAACCACGACCTAAAAACTCCTTAATCGTCGTCTGAAAAGTCTGCAACATTAACGTTGCAGCCCGAAAACGGGTCAGCACATGGAATATGCTGGCAAGGTAACACATAGGGAGTAATGGAATGCAACAGCTATACTATATGCATATTTGGCTGGTGGAAAGCTCTATGGTTACAGTTTTTGTGTAAAGCCAATTTTTCCCTAGTTCAAAGGAATAAATTTAATTACTATCATGGTGGTTGTTAAACATTGAGAATGGTTGACAGCATTCTCAATCCCAATTAAACTAACATCATTAAACCCAACAAAATTAATTTTAGAGTAACATGTTGAGATTCACTTGATAATCCAGGTACTAGATACTCAAGATGTCCTTAACCGGGGACACGGCTAACCATGATTAGTTTGTTACACTCTGCAGAGGTTTGTGCACTTTTCCCCACAAGACTCGATCGCCTCCGTTTGTTTTCTCACACTACATGGTGTTTGAGAAGACGGATGACCGAGACATAGTCTTTCAGAAGCGCTAGCACCTTACGATCGGGTAGACCGTACCACCTACATCCCCTACATCTGCTAGTCTACCACTATAAGAGTTCGCACAACTTAATCAACTATGCCAGAGCCCATAATGGCTTGTGGCTGCACACGGAAGTTTCTAGTATGAATAATCTCATGATCCCTTTGAGCCTGGGTGGCGGTCCAAAAGAAAAACAGGCAAGTCCTGGAATACCCAGGTGCCTCAATCCACCCAGATGTGTGTTTAGGTTGCCACCTTAGATAAACCCTTAATTAACAATCTCACATCTGTCATGGATATCACTCACCCAATCCACGTCTACTAGCATAGCATGGCATAATAAGCAAACGTAGAAGTAACTCCCAAAGGTTTGATAATAAACGGGTAATAGGTACTACCTCATCTACTTCTCATCCCACAATTTAATTAGATCCTAATCATGCAATGTGTGAGGATTGATCTAATGCAATGAAACTGGGTTGTAGAAAAAGGTATGATAAAAGTGTTACTTGCCTTGCTGATGATCCAGGAAACCTAGAGATTCAAAGTAACAGGCGGCGCACTCCGGGTATTCTATCGCAGACAAACAAACAAGCATACAATAAGTACTCATCTAATGCATAGGTAAAACTCAAATAGAAGATCTAACCAGAAAGATCAACTTAAGAACCCTGGTTTGCAAAAAGAATCAAATCGAATGAAGCAAAAGAAGTCGAACGGCGAAAGAAAACAACTTCGTTCTAGTAATCTGGATCTAGGGCAAATTTTACAGTAGCAAAAACATGTTTAAGCTGATTATTCGGAAAGAGGGTTTCGAGACGAAACTCCAGGCGCTTGAATCGCCTGATTCCGATAAACGAGTGAAAAGTTATACTAAAACGAAAATCGGATCAGAAATCGCGATCAGAAAATAACTACGGAAAAATCCAACGAAAAAGAAAACGATGAACAGAATTTTTTTAAACGGCACGGAAGTCGAGGCGGCGAACCTCGGGCGACGCGCGGCTCCGGCGGATCGGCGGCGGGGCGGCGGCGGCGGCTGGCGGCGGGGTGGCGGCTGGCGGCTGCTAGGGTTTGGGGCTGGGGCGGCTGGCCGGGCCCCGGGGCGGCGCCTTATAAAGGCCTCGGCCGGCGATGTCCTGGCCGAGTACGGCCCATAGTCGGTTCCGCGTTTTTTTTAAATAATTACGCTCGGAAAATAATAATAAAAAGAAATACTAAATGGACTCCAAATATCTTGAAATAAATTTTCCCGGGTTTCTAAAATCAAGCCCGATAAAGTGAACATTTATTTGGGCCCTAAATACAATTTTGAAAAACACGCATTTTTCCTAAATTCAAATAAAATACCTAAAAACTCCGAAATAAATATTATTTGATTTTTTTATTAAATCCTCAATATTTCTATATTTTGGGAAAGTCATTTTATTCCCTTTCTCATATTTTTGTAATAGAAATAATTGATGATAAAATAAATAAAATCAAATGATCCTGTTTACATAATTTGAGAAAACTCAAATATGTAAATAACGAAATCCCCAACTCTCTCCGTGGGTCCTTGAGTTGCTTAGGATTTTCTAGGATCAAAACCAAAAGAAAAATAAAATATGATATGCATGATGACCTAATGTATAACATTCCAAATTGAAAATTTGGGATGTTACAAACCTACCCCCCTTAAGATGAATCTCGCCCTCGAGATTCGGGTTGGCTAGAAAATAGGTGAGGGTGGTCCTTGAGCAAATCTTCCTCTCGCTCCCAGGTGGCTTCATCCTCCGTGTGGTGGCTCCACTGAACTTTGCAAAACTTGATAACCTTGATGCGAGTGACTCGGCTGGCAAACTCGAGAATCTTGACTAGTTTCTCCTCATAGGTCAAATCATTATCCAACTGAATTGCTTCTAATGGAACTGTGTTTCTCAAAGGTATTTCAGCTATCTCCGCGTGACACTTCTTCAACTGAGAAACGTGGAACACATCATGAACTCCCGTCAATCCTTCTGGCAATTCCAACTTGTAAGCCACTTCTCCCATACGCTCCAAAACTCGATATGGCCCTACAAATTGTGGCGCTAACTTCCCCTTAACTCCAAAGCGCTTAATCCCTCGAAGTGGGGATACTCGAAGATAAGCTCTGTCTCCGACTTCGTAAACTGTCTCCTTGCGTTTAGAATTTGCATAGCTCTTCTGCCTGGACTGGGCTACCTTGAGCCTATCGCGAATCAACTTCACCTTCTAT
This sequence comes from Triticum urartu, assembly GCF_003073215.2. Taxonomy (NCBI): domain Eukaryota; kingdom Viridiplantae; phylum Streptophyta; class Magnoliopsida; order Poales; family Poaceae; genus Triticum; species Triticum urartu. The sequence goes on along the minus strand of NC_053022.1, from coordinate 401,465,656 downwards.
TCAGACTCCTTAATCAAGTCAGGTCCAAACAACTGACGGTCTCCAACTTCGTCCCATGACAACGGTGTCCTGCACCTCCTTCCGTACAGAGCTTCGGAAGGGGCCATCTTCAAACTGGTCTGATAGCTATTATTGTAAGAGAACTCTGCATATGGCAAATTATCATCCCAACTAGATCCATAATCTAGCACACAAGCTCTCAGCATATCCTCCAAAATCTGATTGACTCTCTCGGTCTGTCCATCTGTCTGCGGATGAAAAGCTGTACTAAATTCTAGCCTAGTACCCAAAGTCTCATGCAACTGCTTCCAGAACTTTGAGGTAAACTGGGTCCCTCTATCTGATACGATGCTCCTCGGAACTCCATGCAAACATACGATCATGGTCATGTATATCTTTGCCAACTTAGCACTGGTGTAAGTGGTCTTTACTGGGATGAAATGAGCTACCTTCGTCAATCGATCAACTACGACCCAAATCGAGTCATAGCCTGAACGAGTCCTTGGTAATCCCATGATAAAATCCATGCCTAGCTTATCCCACTTCCATTCGGGTATCAGCAATGGTTGCAACAATCCTATTGGCTTCTGATGCTCTTCCTTTACTCTCTGACATACGTCACAAACTGCTACATACTCCGCAATATCCTTCTTCATTCCGGTCCACCAGAAAATATTCTTCAAATCCAAATACATCTTGGTATTTCCTGGGTGAATCGAATACGGTGAATCATGTGCCTTTTGCAGAATCAACTTTCTGATCTCCGGGTCATTGGGTACATAAACACGGTCTTCAAACCATAGGGTGTCGTGCTCATCCTCACGAAATCCTTTAGCTTTTCCTTGGCTCATTTTCTCTTTTATGGAAGCAATCTCCTTGTTAGTCTTCTGACCTTCCTTGATTCTGTCCATCAACGTTGACTGAATCTCTAGTGCTGCTACGTAGCCTCTCGGAACTATTTCCACACATAGTTCACGAATATTTTCTGCTAACTCCTTGGGTATTTCTCCCGTCATTAACGTATTGACATGGCTCTTGCGGCTTAATGCATCAGCTACTGCATTAGCCTTCCCGGGATGATAATGCAATCTCATATCATAATCCTTGATGAGCTCCAACCATCTCCTTTGTCTGAGGTTCAACTCCTTCTGCGTGAAAATGTACTTCAAACTCTTGTGATCCGTGTACACCTCACAATGATATCTGATGAGGAAATGTCTCCATGTCTTCAATGCATGCACTACGGCTGCTAACTCCAAATCATGCGTGGCATAATTCAACTCATGGGGCTTCAGTTGTCTTGAGGCATACGAAACAACTCTCCCTGCATAAGCACTGCTCCAAGTCCTCGACATGAAGCGTCGCAATACACCTCATAATCCTTGGTCTGATCTGGCAAAATCAACACTGGTGAGGTAACCAAACGGTTCTTCAATTCCTGAAAACTTGCCTCACACTCCTCAGTCCATTTGAACTTAGTATCCTTCTTCAACAACTCCGTCATAGGCTTCGCAATCTTTGAGAAATTCTCAATAAGTCTCCGGTAGTATCCTGCGAGTCCAAAAAACTCCGGATCTCTCCAACTGTTGTTGGGGCTTCCCACTTGGTCACGGTTTCAACTTTAGCGGGATCTACTGCTATACCTTCTCCAGATATAACGTGTCCGAGGAATCCTACTTCCTTCAACCAAAACTCACATTTGCTGAACTTGGCATATAATTGGTGTTCTCTGAGCTTTCTGAGTACCAAACGCAAATGCTCCTTATGCTCCTCTTCATTCTTCGAATATACCAGGATATCATCAATGAACACTACAACGAACTTATCCAAAAACTCCACAAACACTTTGTTCATCATGTTCATAAAATAGGCAGGCGCATTAGTTAGACCAAATGACATAACGGTATACTCATACAGCCCATACCTGGTGGTAAAAGCTGTCTTCGGAATATCCTGTTCTCGAATCTTCAACTGGTGGTATCCTGATCGCAAATCGATCTTGGAAAATACTTTAGCTCCTTGCAATCGATCAAACAGATCGTTGATCATTGGTAGTGGGTACTTGTTCTTGATCATTACTTCGTTCAATCCTTGATAATCAACAACCATTCTTAACGATCCATCCTTCTTCTCCACTAGAAGTACTGGTGATGCCCAAGGCGAAGAACTTGGGCGAATGTAACCTTTATCCAGTAACTCCTTAATCTGCTTCTTAATTTCCACCAAATCTTTTGCTGGCATCCTATATGGTCTCTTTGATATTGGCCCAGTGCCTGGCAAAATCTCAATCAAAAACTCAATATCTCTATCCGGTGGCATGCCTGGCAACTCTTCGGGGAATACATCAGGAAAATCCTTTACCAGTGGTACTTCCTCCTGCACAACTCCTGATAAGGAATTTACTTGTGTCCTCTTTGGCACATGCCGGGATACATACTTCATCCTTCTCCCTTCTGGTGTGGTAAGCAAAATTGACTTACTAGCACACTCAATATTCCCTTCATACTTTGATAACCAATCCATGCCTAATATCACATCCAATCCTTGAGATTCCAATACTATTATGTCTGAGGGAAAAACATAGTTACCAATCCTTAATGGTAACCGATCACACCATAGACTAGCCACATACTCTGCTCCTGGCGAGGTTACTAACATGGGTGACCTAAGGGCTTGGGTTGGTAGGTTATACTTATCCACAAATCCCCTTGAGATGTATGAATGCGATGCACCAGTATCAAAAAGAACGAGTGTAGTAAATGACTTAACAAAAAACTGACCTATTACTGCATCGGGCTGAGCTTCAACCTCCTCCACATTAACGTGGTTCACCTGTCCCCTGTTGAAAGGGTTCGGCTTCTTTCCAGAGTTTCCATTGCCGTTTTGGCCTTCAAGACATTCATTTACATAATGTCCTGGCTTCGAACACTTATAGCAAGTGACTTGGCTCAAGTCCTTCTTGGCTGGGGTTGATGGGTTGTTGCGGTTCTGTACATTGCTTCCTCCATTCCCATTACCATTCTTGGTGCCATTGTGATTGTGCGAGCTACCTACTCCATGGGTATGCTGAAAATGTCCTCCCGGTCTAGGGGTAAAGCGTGGCTTCTGCTGAGCTCCTGAATTATACTTTCCTTGTCCATACTTCCTCTTGCGGTTCTCAATTTTCTGCTGCTTCCCTTCAATCATAAGAGCACGATCTACCAACTCCTGGTAGTTGTTGAAGGTGGCTACCATCAACTGCATACTCAACTCATCATTCAATCCTTCCAGGAATTTCTCCTGCTTAGCTGCATCCGTAGCAACGTCATCTGGGGCATAACGTGCTAGCTTACTAAACTCCTCCACATACTGGCCAACTGTCCGTCCTCCTAGGCGCAAGTTACGAAACTCACGCTTCTTCATGGTCATTGCTCCGGCTGAAACATGGGCAGTACGGAAAGCTTGCTGAAACTGGTCCCATGTGACAGTGTCGACTGGGAAGGTGGCTGTGAAATTCTCCCACTAGGATGCTGCGGGTCCTTCTAACTGATGTGCGGCAAACTTCACCTTCTCCGCATCTGTGCATCCTGCTGTGGTCAACTCCCTAGCTGTCTTGCGGAGCCAATCATCTGCTACTATCGGCTTGGTGCTACTGGAAAACACCGGCGGATTTAGCCTAAAAAAACGGGATAAGTGGTCAACAGGTGGTGGTGGTGGTGGTGGTGGTGGGTTGTTGTTGTTGTTCCCCTGATTCTGATTTTGAACTAGCAACTGCATCAAGGTGTTCTGCTGCTGGATGAACTGGGTGAGCTCCGGCGGAAAGGCAAATCCGGGGTCACGTCTCGGAGGCATCTGAGGATTTAGAAAAGATGAGATATAAGAAGAGAGGGGGTCTAAAGAGAAAACACTACCCATATGCACACGAGGCAAAAGCAAACAATTCACTTCAATCAATCAAACAAGGGCATACAATCGATCTAGCTATCGCAAAGTGCTCGGACTACTATATTTACATGGTGGACTACTACTACTGATGAGGTGGTCTACTAGAAATATTCTACGGTTGTAGACTCCATGATATCTGCTCCTGCTTCATCAACATAGTCATCATTGCTACTATCTTGTTCCGAGTCGTTGTCGTCAATGATGATGTAGTCTTCCGGGCTAATCTCCTTGGGCTCTTCTTCTTCATCTACTGGTGTCGGGCCTCCCATAAATATGCCAATCTTCTTGATCAGATCGTCATTCTTCTCCACCAATACTTCAATTTCTTCTTCATAATCTTCGCGTGTAGCCTTGAGTTCTTCCTCCAGTTCCTTGATTCTAGTCTTAGCCTTCTTCAGATCTATCATGTCGGCGGACATCTGATTCTCCTGTTGTCGAATGTGCTGATTTAACTCCTGAATAAAGGCTGCAATTGATCTATCTTTCCTGGTGCTGATCATCTCCCAGTTTCATCTCGGCGCCCACAAATCTGGTAGATAGTATCCTTGAGATCCTTGCGGTAGACTTCGCCGATGCGTCCCATGGCGATGTGAGCTACCATACTCTTTCCTAGACTCCAAGTTGGTGCATCAAAAGAAAACTCTATGGGCTCAGTGACTGGCATGAACGTCCTTCCTGGAACTTGAACTTGAATCATCCAGCGCTCTTCTTCAAGTAAAGTGGCGTTGTAGGTTCCCGTGAAGCTTGGTATTCCTATGTTCAGGTATCTAGTGACTTCCTTCAAGTGGCGTCCAAAGGGTGTATCTTCATCTGGTTGTGTGAACTTGTTCCTTGCATCCGCCATCCTAAAGAGTAGAAAAGATGAGAAGTCAGAAGAGAAGAGAGTGAGTAGTGATCTAGGTCTTTAGCTTAGTGGTCGTGTCCTACAGTCAGCGTGTGTTCTGATACCATCTCTGTAGCGACCAGACCTTAAACAGTCTGATATCTGTGCTCCGGTGTCATCCCTGGATCAGTAATGCTGACACCACACAGTACTCGAAGGATTTATAGTAGAGTAGCAATCACACACTTATTACATCGAGTGTCTCAAAAGAGAACTTATTACAATAAATATGGCTTAAGGCCATCTAATAACGATAACAGCGGAAGGCTTGGAAGATAAGTGAGTCCATCAACTCCAATGGCATCACTGAGTATAGAACCACGACCTAAAAGCTCCTTAATCATCGTCTGAAAAGTCTGCAACATTAACGTTGCAGCCCGAAAACGGGTCAGCACATGGAATATGCTGGCAAGGTAACACATAGAGAGTAATGGAATGCAACAGCTATACTATATGCATATTTGGCTGGTGGAAAGCTCTATGGTTACAGTTTTTGCGTAAAGCCAATTTTTCCCTACTTCAAAGGAATAAATTTAATTACTATCATGGTGGTTGTTAAACATTGAGAATGGTTGACAGCATTCTCAATCCCAATTAAAGTAACATCATTAAACCCAACAAAATTAATTTTAGAGTAACATGTTGAGATTCACTTGATAATCCAGGTACTAGATACTCAAGATGTCCTTAACCGGGGACACGGCTAACCATGATTAGTTTGTTACACTCTGCAGAGGTTTGTGCACTTTTCCCCACAAGACTCGATCGCCTCCGTTTGTTTTCTCGCACTACATGGTGTTTGAGAAGACGGATGACCGAGACATAGTCTTTCAGAAGCGCTAGCACCTTACGATCGGGTAGACCGTACCACCTACATCCCCTACATCTGCTAGTCTACCACTGTAAGAGTTCGCACAACTTAGTCAACTATGCTAGAGCCCATAATAGCTTGTGGCTGCACACGGAAGTTTCTTAGTATGAATAATCTCATGATCCCTTTGAGCCTGGGTGGCGGTCCAAAAGAAAAACAGGCAAGTCCTGGAATACCCAGGTGCCTCAATCCACCCAGATGTGTGTTTAGGTTGCCACCTTAGATAAACCCTTAATTAACAATCTCACATCTGTCATGGATATCACTCACCCAATCCACGTCTACTAGCATAGCATGGCATAATAAGCAAACGTAGAAGTAACTCCCAAAGGTTTGATAATAAACAGGTAATAGGTACTACCTCATCTACTTCCCATCCCACAATTTAATTAGATCCTAATCATGCAATGTGTGAGGATTGATCTAATGCAATGAAACTGGGTTGTAGAAAAAGGTATGATAAAAGTGTTACTTGCCTTGCTGATGATCCGGGAAACCTAGAGATTCAAAGTAACAGGCGGCGCACTCCGGGTATTCTATCACAGACAAAAAAACAAGCATACAATAAGTACTCATCTAGTGCACAGGTAAAACTCAAATAGAAGATCTAACCAGAAAGTTCAACTTAAGAACCCTGGTTTGCAAAAAGAATCAAATCGAACAAAGCAAAAGAAGTCCAACGGCGAAAGAAACAACTTCGTTCTAGTAATATGGATGTAGGGCAAATTTTACAGTAGCAAAAACATGTTTAAGTTGATTATTCGGAAAGAGGGTTTCGAGACGAAACTCCAGGCGCTTGAATCGCCTGATTCCGATAAACGAGCGAAAAGTTATACTAAAACGAAAATCGGATCAAAAATCGCGATCAGAAAATAACTGCGGAAAAATCCGACGAAAAAGAAAACGACGAACAGAATTTTTTTTAAACGGCATGGAAGTCGAGGTGGCGAACCTCGGGCAACGCGCGGCTCCGGCGGATCGGCGGCGGGGCGGCGGCGGCGGCTGGCGGCGGCGGCGGCTGGCGGCGGGGTGGCGGCTGGTGGCTGCTAGGGTTTGGGGCTGGGGCGGCTGGCCTTTCGGGCCCCGGGTCGGCGCCTTATAAAGGCCTCGGCCGGCGGTGTCCTGGCCGAGTACGGCCCATAGTCTTTTCCGCGTTTTTTTAAAATAATTACGCTCGGAAAAAAAAAGAAATACTAAACGGCTCCAAAAATCCTGAAATAAATTTTCCCGGGTTTCTAAAATCAAGCCCGATAAAGTGAACATTTATTTGGGCCCTAAATGCAATTTTGAAAAACGCGCATTTTTCCTAAATTCAAATAAAATACCGAAAAACTCCGAAATAAATCTTATTTGATTTTTTTTATTAAATCCTCAATATTTCTATATTTTGGGAAAGTCATTTTATTCCCTCTCTCATATTTTTGTAATAGAAATAATTGATGATAAAATAAATAAAATCAAATGATCCTGTTTACATAATTTGAGAAAACTCAAATATGTAAATAACGAAATCCCCAACTCTCTCCGTGGGTCCTTGAGTTGCTTAGGATTTTCTAGGATCAAACCAAAAGCAAATTAAAATATGATATGCATGATGACCTAATGTATAACATTCCAAATTGAAAATTTGGGATGTTACAATAAGTCTTTAGGGACTTGAAACCTCTCGAACATCGACTAGTCTCTCGCCTTATCATGACAGTCAGTTTTAGCTTTCTCTACTGAGGTGCTTAGCCCAGCAGAACCGGGGCACAATCACAGTAGTTCTCCCAGTGCTACCTTAGCTGATATAGCGGAACATAAGGTACCAAAGCATGGGAGCCGGGCAAACCCAACTATTGACCCAAGACATGATTTGGAGCTGATGCATATAATGCTATAAGTTCGGGGTGCCGCACTGTCGAAAGTGCTCGGACTTCTCACGCCGTATTATGGGGTATGCCTAAGCCCCTAGCGTATTGGCCGTACCAGAGTGTGCGGGTGCTAGATGTCATGAATGAACATATATATATATATATATAAAGGAAGAATGCAATAATAGTCTTAATGCTATGCCTTGTTTATTCAAAAAGGTGCTTTAAAGCAGAATGATACAAGTAGTGCGATAAGCCAAAAGTAGGACTGCTTGACATGTCCCTGCCAAGGGCAAGCTGAGGAACAGTATTAAAGAAAATATTTCACTCGTTATCGTAATCCACCTGGGAGTTTCGTGGTGTGACATAGCTTTCTGCCTCCTTGGTTGCTGCATTATGTGTTCGACAATCATGCTGTTGGACAGGGTTTCCAGAGATTAAAGTCCTGAAAGAAAAAAATAACAAAGCGAGAAGCCCCTAGTTCGGTTTAAGCCGCGTCTTGGAGCGTGCTGTAGTCGTGCCCCCCTCCCCACCTGTGCCCATGGTATTTTTAATGCGTAATTATGCATGTGTGGCATGGATTTTGCCGTTTGGCTGGGACCGGGGTAGGGGCCGCATTGCTATGCGAGCTCGGAACGTGCCAGGCGGTCCAGTTGCCGATTACTCCGGGCGCGCTTGAAGGTGTCCGGATCCTTAATCGCCGAACTAGTGGATTGCCTTGAGAGGCTGCTTTGCGCTTCTGTTGCGAGGGTCGCAGTGTGCTCCTCCGTGCGGAGAGAACGCTCTGTGTTTCCATTGACTGTGATGACCCCCCGAGGTCCTGGCATCTTGAGCTTCAGATATGCATAATGCGGTACCGCATTGAATCTCGCAAATGCGGTTTGCCCGAGTAGTGCATGGTAGCCAATACGAAACGGGACTATGTCGAAGATTAACTCTTCGCTTCGGAAGTTATCCGTGGATCCGAAGACCACTTCCAGTGTGACTGAGCCTGTGCAATGGGCCTCTAGACCTGGTATGAAGCCTTTAAAGGTCATTTTTGTGGGTTTGATCCTTGAGGGGTCTATACCCATTTTGCGCACTGTGTCCTGATAAAGCAGGTTCAGGCTGCTGCCGCCATCCATAAGGACTCGAGTGAGGTGAACTCCATCAATGATTGGGTCTAGGACCAATGCGGCGAATCCGCCATGACGGATACTAGTGGGGTGGTCCCTGCGATCGAAAGTGATCGGACAGGAGGACCATGGGTTGAACTTTGGGGCGACTGGCTCCAACGCATATACGTCCCTGAGCGCACGCTTCCGATCCCTCTTGGGGATGTGGGTTGCGTATATCATGTTCACCATCCGCACTTGTGGGGGGAACCTCTTCTGTCCTCCGGTGTTCGGCTGCCGGGGCTCCTCCTCGTCATCGCTATGTGACCCCTTATCTTTGTTTTCAGCATTTAACTTGCTGGCCTGCTTGAAAACCCAACAATCCCTGTTGGTGTGGTTGGCTGGCTTGTCGGGGGTGCCGTGTATTTGACACGAGCTATTGAGTATACGGTCCAAACTGGATGGGCCCGGAGTGCTTATTTTGAATGCCTTTTTCCGCTGACCGGGTTTAGAGCCTTTGAATCCGTCATTCACTGCCGTATCCTCGGTATTGTCGCTGTTAATGCGGTGCTTATGTTTGTTGCGACGTGACCTGCTGTTGCCGTCCTTGGTATCCAAAGTACCATGGTTCTTTGATATGTTATTGCTGCGAGCCAACCAGCTATCCTCTCCTGCACAAAAGCGGGTCATGAGTGCCATGAGGGCTGCCATAGATTTCGGCTTTTCCTGGCCAAGGTGCCGGGCGAGCCACTCGTCGCAGATGTTGTGCTTAAAAGCTGCTAGGGCCTCTGCATCTGGACAGTCGACGATTTGATTTTTCTTTGTTAGGAACCATGTCCAGAATTTCCTGGCCGATTCCTCTGGCTGCTGAATTATGTGGCTTAAGTCATCGGCATCTGGTGATCGCACATAAGTGCCCTGAAAGTTGTCGAGGAATGCGGCTTCCAGATCTTCCCAACAGCCAATGGACTCTGCTGGCAAGCTGTTGAGCCAGTGCCGAGCTGGTCCTTTGAGTTTGAGTGGGAGGTATTTGATGGCGTGTAGGTCATCACCGCGGGCCATGTGGATGTGCAAGAGGGAATCCTCGATCCATACCGCAGGATCTGTTGTGCCGTCGTATGATTCTATATTTACGGGTTTGAAACCCTCTGGGATTTGATGATCCATTACTTCGTGTGTGAAGCATAAGGGGTGTGTGGTGCCTCTGTACTGGGCTATATCGCGACACAGCTTAAATGAGTCTTGCCCGTTGTGTTTGGCCCGACCGGACTTACTTTTACTGTATTCGGCGTGACGATTATCATCTCGCATAGTGGCGCGCCCTCGTGATCCATAGATCGATCTTGCATGTTTTGCTTCGTCCTCCAATACGTCTCGCAGGTCTGGCGTATTTCCCCATGCCTTTTTATTTGAATGGCGTCGGGGTGCGGGCTGAGCTTTTGGCTAGAATGCCTCTCTGTCACAGCCACGAGGTGGCCGATCAGCCGTGTCATACGCCGGGGACGTAGGTTTCGATGCTTCGTCCTCCAGTCGGGGTAGCAACCTGCACTTTGGGTAACTCTTGGAGGTGCGTTCAAGTTTATATTCCTTGGCCGCCAGGACTTCAGTCCATCTGTCAGCTAGCAAATCTTGATAAGCTTGAAGCTGCTGCTGCTTTTTCTTAAGGCTATTTGTCGTGGCTATAAGCCAGCACTTGAAGCGCTCTTGTTCGACGGGATCCTCTGGCATGACGAATTCGTCATCCTCGAGGCTTGCCTCGTCTTCAGAGGGAGGCATGTAATTATCATCCTCCGCCTCTCCATCTGCCGCTCTCTCAGGAGGGCTGGCTTCTACATCCTCCTGCTCTAAATCTTGCTGGAGGGGATTGTTGTTGCCTTCGGCACTTTCCGGAGTGCTATTATCTCCGGTGCCGGTATCACCGCTTTTGCCTTGGCGGGACTTAGAGTGGCTCCGCTGACGCCAGCGCTTGGGTTGCTTCTTGGAGGGGTCATCCTCCGCTGTCCCGTCGGCATTGCCTTGTTTGGGTGTGTCCACCATGTATATGTCATATGATGAGGTGGCTGTCCAGTGCCCTGTGGGCAGTGGTTCCTCTTCGCCTCCCGCATCGTCATCCATACCATCGATGTCTTTGGAGTCGAAGTCGAGCATGTCAGATAAGTCATCGACACTGGCTACTAAGTGGGTGGTGGGTGGGCGGCGAATTTCTTCGTCATCCGCATCCCAATCCTGCCGGACGTAGTTCGGCCAGGACTCTCCTGACAAGGAGAGAGACCTTAATGAGTTCAGTATGTCGCCAAAGGGCGAGTGCTGAAAAATATCCGCGGAGGTAAACTCCATGATCGGTGCCCAATCGGATTCGACAGGAACGGGCGCAGGCGGTTCGGAGTCCGTGGCCGGAGAAGGATCCGACAGTTTAGCAACACGGCTCTCGTGGAGGGTAAGGTCGATATTCGGCTCGATCGCCGCGGAGGATACGGCCTCCGTGGAGGGGTCTATCCACCCGTCCATGGATGGCGCAACTGGCTCCGAGTTGAGGGTCGGAGCGGCTGCCGATGCGATTTCTTGAACACTGTCCGATGGTAGAGCTAAATCGTACTCATCGTGACCGCGTGGCACACAAGGCAGGGGCTCGAATCCGCCGAAGATCAAGTCTCCGCGGATATCGGCTGTGTAGTTTAAGCTTCCAAACTTGACCTGCTGGCCAGGGGCGTAACTTTCGATCTGCTCCAGATGGCCAAGAGATTTGGCCCGCAGTGCGAAGCCTCCGAACACAAAGATCTGTCCGGGGAGAAAAGTCTCACCCTGGACTGCATCGCTATCGATGATCGTAGGAGCCATCAAGCCTAGCGGCGATGACACAGAGGAACTCTCAATGAAAGCACCAATGTCGGTGTCAAAACTGGCGGATCTCGGGTAGGGGGTCCCGAACTGTGCGTCTAAGGCGGATGGTAACAGGAGGCAGGGGACATGATGTTTTACCCAGGTTCGGGCCCTCTTGATGGAGGTAAAACCCTACGTCCTGCTTGATTTATTCTTGATGATATGAGTATTACAAGAGTTGATCTACCACAAGATCAGAGAGGCTAAACCCTAGAAGCTAGCCTATGGTATGATTGTATGTTGTCCTACGGACTAAAACCCTCCGGTTTATATAGATACCAGAGGAGGCTAGGGTTACACAAGGTCGGTTACAAAGGAGGAGATATCCATATCCGTAATGCCTAGCTTGCCTTCCACGCCAAGTAGAGTCCCATCTGTACACGGGACGATGTCTTCAATCTTGTATCTTCATAGTCCAACAGTCCGGCCAAAGGATATAGTCCAGCTGTCCGGAGACCCCCTAATCCAGGACTCCCTCAACTACGTCCTGCTTGATTATTCTTGATAATATGAGTAGTACAAGAGTTGATCTACCACGAGATCGGAGAGGCTAAACCCTAGAAGCTAGCCTATGGTATGATTGTATGTTGTCCTACGGACTAAAACCCTCCGGTTTATATAGACACCGGAGGGGGCTAGGGTTACACAAGGTCGGTTACAAAGGAGGAGATATACATATCCGTATTGCCTAGCTTGCCTTCCACGCCAAGTAGAGTCCCATCCGGACACGGGACGAAGTCTTCAATCTCGTATCTTCATAGTCCAATAGTCCGGCCAAAGGATACAGTCCGGCTGTCCGGAGACCCCCTAATCCAGGACTCCCTCAGCTACCGTTACCACTACTATCATATTACTTTGCTACTAAACACTTTGCTGCAGATATTAAGTTTCCAGGTGTGGTTGAATTGACAACTCAACTAATAATACTTGAGAATATTCTTTGGCTCCCTTTGTGTCGAATCAATAAATTTGGGTTGAATACTCTACGCTCGAAAACTATTGCGATCCCCTATACTTGTGGGTTATCAAGACTATTTTCTGGCGCCATTGCCGGGGAGCATAGATCTATTCTTCGAGTGACTTGGGATTTATATCTGCTTATCATTATGAAGAACTTGAAAGATCAAAGAACCAAGATCTATCCCTCAACTACGAGGGGAGGTAAGGAACTGCCCTCTAGCTCTGCACTTGATTCACCTTTTGTTATGAGTAAACTTGCGATACTACACATGCTATTGATTCTGATAGGTCGCGTGTTATTGATGATGCCACTTCTGCTTTGCATGATACTTATGATCAAACTACTTCTATGCTTGATACTACTGTGCCATTAGGTGAATTTCTTGATGAACACCTTGCTAGGGCTAGAGAGAATGAAATTATTGAAACTGATAATATTGATGAAAGTGATGATGAAGATTCCCCCCTAGATATGAATTTCCTGTTGTTCCCGAGGGTTCTGTTATGGATGAAGAAACTGCTAGAGACTTTCTTGCCTGCAATGATAAAAGTGATCTTAAGAAATTATTAGCTAAGCTCAAAGAAAAATCTCTGAATGCTAGAATGAAATATGATCCTTCTTATGCTACTTCACCTATCTTTATTACTGATAATGGACTAACCGATGCTTCTAGAGACCACCTGGATAGTTGTGCTGGTTGTGTTTTCAGGGAAAGAACAGTTGATCAAGCTGAAATTCTATTGAATAATATGTTGACCAATGAAAATAATTGGACACTTCCTGAACCAACTCCTAAGCCAACTGCAAAGAAAAGGGGTATTCTATTTCTCAGTCCTGAAGATATGCAAGAGGCAAAGAAATCTACGAAAGAAAAAGGTATTAAAGCTGAAGATGTTAAGAATTTACTGCCCGTTGAAGAAATACATGGTCTTAATTCATTACCTATTGAAGAAACACACGGTCTCGATAACCCGACACAGGTAGTAAAGGTAAACTCTCTCTATAGACATGATAAAGCTGAAATCCCTCCTGCTAAGTTTGCTAGCCAATGCTTAGATGAGTTTGATAATTTTATGGTTAAGAGAGAAGATTTTAATGCTTATTTTGGTAGACAACTGAAACACAATGCTTATATGATTGAACACTTGAGTGATTATATGGCTAGTGTTAAAGGTGAACTTAAACTTATTAGTAAACATGTTTCTATGGTTACCACTCAAGTAGAACAAGTACTTAAAGCTCAAAATGATTTGCTCAATGAATTGAATAGTAAGAATAATAATAATGTTGTTGGAGTTATGACTAGAGGTGGTAAAATGACTCAGGAACCTTTGTATCCTGAGGGCCATCCTAAGAGAATAGAGCAATATTCTCAGAGAACTACTATAGATGCAACTAGTCCTTCTAAAATGAAGAGAAAGAAAAATGATAGGGCTTTGCGCTTCTAGTGAACCTGTTATTGACACACCTGAGAATCCTAATGATATTTCTATTTCTGATGCTAAAACACAATCTGGTAATGAACAAGTACCTAGTGATAATGTTAATGATGATGTTCATGTTGATGCTCAACCTAGTGATGATAATGATGTAGAAATTGAACCTGCTATTGATCTTGATAACCCACAATCAAAGAATCAACGTTATGATAAGAAAGACTTTGTTGCTAGGAAGCACGGTAAAGAAAGAGAACCATGGGTTCAGAAACCCATGCCTTTTCCTCCTAAAGCATCCAAGAAAAAGGATGATGAGGATTTTGAGCGCTTTGCTGAAATGATTAGACCTATCTTTTTGCGTATGCGGTTAGCTGATATACTTAAAATTAATCCTTATGCTAAGTACATGAAGGAAATTGTTACTAATAAAAGAAAGATACCGGAAGCTGAAATTTCCACCATGCTTGCTAACTATACTTTTAAGGGTGGAATACTAAAGAAACTTGGAGATCCACGAGTACCAACGATACTATGCTCCATTAAAAGAAACTATGTTAAAACTGCCTTATGTGATCTTAGAGCCGGTGTTAGTTTTATGCCTCTCTCTTTATATCGTAGACTTGATTTGAATAAGTTGACACCTACTGAAATATCTTTGTAAATGGCTGACAAATCAACTGCTATACCTGTCGGTATCTGTGAGGATGTGCCTGTTGTGGTTGCGAACGATACTATTTTAACGGACTTTGTTATTCTTGATATTCCCGAGGACGATAGTATGTCTATTATTCTTGGAAGACCCTTTTTGAATACTGCAGGGGCTGTTATTGATTGTACCAAAGGCAATGTCACTTTTCATGTTAATGATAATGAGCATACGGTACACTTTCCGAGGAAACAACCTCAACTCCACAGTATCAATTCTATTGGAAAAATTTCAACAATTACTATTGGAGGTTTTGAATTTCCTCTTCCTACTGTCAAGAAGAAATATAATATACTTATTGTTGGGGATGTGCATATTCCTGTTGAGGTAACCTAGTGTTATTCGAAATTTCTCCGGTTTCATGCGATTCGGAATGAGTTTGTTAACAAGACTTGATCAACCTTGTTAGTGGATTCCTTTTGAAGAACATGAGATGGATGAAGTTAGAAGGCACAACATTCTGTACCCTCTTTTTACTTTCTGTTATTTATAGTAAATAAAGCAAAATAGTATTTTCCGTCAGTTTTCTGAATTATCCATGCAATAAAACATACCTTGAAAAAAATATTCTCCAAATGCCCTGAAAATTAAATATGATTTTTTCTAGAATATTTGAGAATATCTGGCACTGAAAACACAGTAGGGGGAGCAGCCACGTGCCCACGAGGGTGGAGGGCGAGCCCACCCCCTGGGCGCGCCACCTGCCTCGTGGACCCCACGTGGGTCCCCTCCACTTATTCCAGCCACCACACACTCCTTCTTCCTCCCAAAAAAATCACCAACGAGCTCAAGCACGAGTTCTTGCTCATCTTGCTGCCATTTTCGATCTCCTTGCTCAAAGCTCCATTCACAAAACTGCTTTGGGGGATTGTTCCTTGGTATGTGACTCCTCCAATGGTCCAATTAGTTTTTGTTCTAGTGCTTTATTCATTGAAAAAATTTCTGCTTAGGTGACCATGTTCTTGAGCTTGCATGTCAAATTTATATGGTCTGAAGTAGTTTTAATGCATGATATTGCCTATAGGCACTTGTAGGAGTAGTTGCTATCAATATTGTTGAGTTTGGTTCACTTTTATTTTTGAGTTACTAAAAAATTCAGAAATTTTCAGAAAAATATGAAGAGATTTTTGAGGGGCTCATCGAGCCGAAGCTCGAAGGATAAACAAAGTGAAGAGAACAAGAAGCCCAAGTATAATCTCCCTCGTACTGCAGAGGTTCGGCCGTGTGAATGGCCTTGTGATGATTTCTTGAGAGAAGCCAGGATTCATAAAGATTTTTATTATCTGGCTGAGAATGTCGGCCTCACCGCCTTCTTCCACGACCAACGCGAACAATATCTCTTACTCACCAATATCTTTGTGCAAAACTTTCATTTCCATGCTAGGAGGTCACCATCTTCGGTGGATTTCTATTTATATGATGAGTATAAGGAGATTTCCCTTTTTGATTTCTGTCGGGTCTGTAAGATACCCTTTACAGGCAGCATAGAAGAACCACATCGTAGTGATGTGGAAGGTTTTATTGATATGATTGCTGTAGGGGAAACTAGGAAGGTTTCTGATGCAAGAATTACTAGCATACATTTTCCTGTTCGACGTTATTTTGCAATATTTGCTAGTAGACGCTTGATTGGTCACGGAAACTGTGGCAACCTGAGTGCCCCTGATATTGTTATTTTGTGCCATGCCTTGTTCCGTGATGACACATTTAGTATGGGCGCTATTGTTGCAAAGCGGTTAAATCTAAACCGTACTAAGGGCCCCATCTTGGGAGGTATCTTTGCCTCGCGCCTCGCTGCACACTTTAACATACCTATTAGGCATTATGAGAAGGAAGAGAAATTGTCGCCTCCTGTTTTTCTAGACTACAAGAGTATGGTAGCACATGATTTTATCGTTAAGAATAAGGAAAAGATGCTTAAGTACAAGCTGATTTTTGATAAAAATCACCCTGAGACTATCACTTTGCCTGCTCCTTCCTTGTTTGACTTATCTGCAGGAAAGTACCTTGTTCCGCCGGAGGCTATTCATGCCTACCGAAACCCCACATTAGCTACAGAGCTAGAGCCGAAACCACAATTTGATCCTTCACGACAGTCTATTTACCAGTGTGATCCGGAGGAGATTGCCAACCAGTGGCAACCCGAGGCTCCTTCTTAGTACGACCCCAACTACAACTTTGGATATCCGCCAGGCCAGCCGTGGCAGTAGACCAACTTAGGCCAAAAGCCTAAGCTTACGGGAGTACGTATTTCTCACCGACATTACATTCATGTTCACACACTCATGCTAGTTGTCGGTGCTCATACTTTTTCATTGTAGTATCCATGCTAGTTTATTTCCCTTTTTATGCTTTCTTCTTATGTGTTTGATAAACCTTAAGAAAAACCAAAAAAATTAGTTTTAGCTTTTAGCTAGTTTAATTTTCATGCTGTAGTAGTAGTAATTAAAAAGAAACCCAAAAAGATTTCTCGTTCTTCTTTTGCTTGTTGGGAGCTTTCCAGTGTAAATAGTTTTGTTTCTTTTCTTTGGGGGTCGAGAGGAGAAGACCATAATGAAAAATGTTGAGTGACTCTTATATGCATTATTGTTGATCAAACAAAGAGCCCATATTACCTTATCTTCTCTCTTGAATTGAATGCTTGTAGATTCCATCTTAGTCCAATGCACGTGCACTATTATTATCCACACTATTCGGTCGTGAAAGTGAAAGGCAATAATGATGATTATATGATGAACTTATTGAGATGAGAAAAGCTGGTATGAACTCGACCACTCTTATTTTTGTAAATATGATTAGTTCATTGTTCCTGATTCAGCCTATTATGAAAGAAACATATTTGCAATGACAATTAGAGATTATAGTTGCTTATGCCATGCTTAATTAGCTAGGAGCTTATAATGGTTTACCTTGCGTTCCAACATGCTATTAAAATGGTTGTGATGTGGTATGATAGGGTGGTATCCTCTTTTGAACGATTCGAGTGGCTTGACTTGGCACATGTTCACGCATGTAGTTGAAACAAAATCAACATATCCTCTACGATATTTATGTTCATGGTGAATTATATCCTACTCATGCTTGCATTCGGTGTTGATTAATTTTAATGCATGTTCATGACTGTTGTCACTCTCTAGCTGGTCGCTTCCCAGTCTTTTTCTAGCCTTCACTTGTACTAAGAGGGAATACTGCTTGTGCATCCAACTCCATAAACCCCCAAAGTTGTTCCATATGAGTCCACCATACCTGCCTATATACGGTATCCACCTGCCGTCCCAAGTAAATTTATATGTGCCAAACTCTAGACCTTCAAATAAACATTCTGTTTTGTATGCTCGAATAGCTCATGTATCAACTAGGGATGTCTGTATCTTCCATGCTAGGCGGGTTATTCTCAAGACGAGTGGACTCCGCTCCTCACTCACGAGAAAATGGCTGGGCACCGGGATGCCCAGTCCCATGCTTTCTGCAAATCATATCAAAATAACTGCAAACAAAACTCCCCCGGGACTCTTGTTAGTTGGAGGCACTCGTTGTTTCGAGCAAGCCATGGATTGATGCTTGTGGGTGGAGGGGGAGTATAAACTTTACCATTCTGTTTGGGAACCGCCTATAATGTGTGTAGCATGGAAGATATCAAGATCTCTCGGTTGTTATGTTGACAATGAAACTATACCGCTCAAAATACTATTCATATCTATTTCAAAATCGAGCTCTGGCACCTCTACAAATCCCTGCTTCCCTCTGCGAAGGGCCTATCTATTTACTTTTATGTTGAGTCATCATCCTCTTATTAAAAAGCACCAGTTGGAGAGCACCTCTGTCATTTGCATCCATTACTGTTAGTTTAGATTGAGTATGACATGACTGGATCTCTTTTACCATGAATTACAATGTCTAGTCGGTCCTTGATCTTTAAAGGTGCTCTGCATTTATGTTTTGCGGTCTCAGAAAGGGCTAGCGAGATACCATCTTGTCATATCATATCATGATTATTTTGAGAAAGTGTTGTCATCCGAGATTTATTATTATTGCTCGCTAGTTGATTATGCCATTGATATGAGTAAACATGAGACCTAAATGTTATTGCGAATGTGGTTAGTTCATAATCTTTGCTGAAAACTTGAATGCTGGCTTTACATATTTACAACAACAAGAGAAAACAGAGTTTGTAAAAGTTTTTATTTATCACTTTCAGTTTATCAACTGAATTGCTTGAGGACAAGCAAATGTTTAAGCTTGGGGGAGTTGATACGTCTCCGTCGTATCTACTTTTCCAAACAGTTTTGCCCTTGTTTTGGACTCTAACTTGCATCATTTGAATGGAACTAACCCGGACTGACGTTGTTTTCAGCAGAATTGCCATGGTGTTATTTTTCTGCGGAAATGAAAGTTCTCGGAATGACCTGAAAATCAACGGAGATTATTTTTGGAATATATAAAAAATACTGGAAGAAAGATCCACGTGAGGGGGCCCACACCCTGTCCACGAGGGTGGGGGGCACGCCTACCCCCCTGGGCGCGCCCCCTGCCTCGTGGGCACCCTGATGCTCCAGCGACGTCCACCTTGACTCCATATATTCACTTTCAGGGAGAAAAAAATTAGAGAGAAGGATTCATTGCGTTTTACGATACGGAGCCGCCGCCAAGCCCTAAACTCTCTTGGGAGGGCTGATCTGGGGTCCGTTCGGGGCTCCGGAGAGGGGAATCTGTTGCCATCGTCATCATCAACCTTCCTCCATCACCAATTTCATGATGCTCACCGCTGTGCGTGAGTAATTCCATCGTAGGCTTGCTGGACGGTGATGGGTTGGATGAGATTTATCATGTAATCTAGTTAGGTTTGTTAGGGTTTGATCCCTAGTATCCACTATGTTCTGAGATTGATGTTGCTATGACTTTGCTATGCTTAATGCTTGTCACTAGGGCCCGAGTGCCATGATTTCAGATCTGAACCTATTATGTTTTCATGAATATATGTGAGTTCTTGATCCTATCTTGCAAGTCTATAGTCACCTGCTATGTGTTATGATCCGGAAGCCCCGAAGTGAAAATAATTGGGACCACTCCCGGTGATGACCGTTGTTTGAGGAGTTCATGTATTCACCATGTGTTAATGCTTTGGTCCGGTACTCTATTAAAAGGAGGCCTTAATATCCCTTAGTTTCCAATAGGACCCCGCTGCCACGGGAGGATAGGACAAAAGATGTCATGCAAGTTCTTTTCCATAAGAACGTATGACTATATTCGGAATACATGCCTACATTACATTGATGAACTGGAGCTAGTTCTGTGTCACCCTATGTTATAATTGTTGCATGATCGATCGCATCCGACATAATTCTCCATCACCGATCCATTTCCTACGAGCTTTCCATATATTGTTCTTCGCTTATTTAATTTTCCGTTGCTACTGTTACCATTACTATAAAACCAAAAATATTACTTTTGCTACCATTACCACTACTATCATATTACTTTGCTACTAAACACTTTGCTGCAGATATTAAGTTTCCTGGTGTGGTTGAATTGACAACTTAGCTGCTAATACTTGAGAATATTCTTTGGCTCCCCTTGTGTCGAATCAATAAATTTGGGTTGAATACTCTACCCTCGAAAATTATTGTGATCCCCTATACTTGTGGGTTATCACTCCCTCGCTATCGACGACAGCCTAAATGCTGCCCCTCCTCCCCTTCACCGGCGGAGGGGGATACGTCCGGATCTGTAACCAGCGGTGAGGATGGAAAGACAATGTTTTTTGAAGGGAGAAAGACAGTGTTACCACCGCTATCTTGTTTAGATCTGGAGAGGATGAGAGTGTGTGAATAGAGCAACCCTAGCAAGCAAGCGCGGAGGCTCCGGCCTATATATACGTAGTGGGGTAGTTTTCCTTTTTCACTCCATCAAAACAATCGTTTAAAATTGTGTACGTGCCAGGTCGCTGTTTTTTTAGTTGTTGATAGTTTTCTGAGATAGTTACCCGCTTATTCCAAGTGGTGTTACGGTGTGCTAGGTCGCACTTTGTATCGTTCAAGTCTGGTACAAGACCCTCCATTAAATGAACAACCACCCCTCGTAAAAATTGTGAACAAGCCCATGGCTAAAATTATCAGAAACGTGGGCTGCCCCAACATGCATTATTATTTATATTTTCTACTCCCTCTATTCCTAAATATAAGTCTTTTTAGACATTTCAAATGGACTACAACATACGGATGTATGTAGACATATTTTAAAGTATGGATTCGTTCATTTTGCTCCGTATGTAGTCACTTGTTTGAATCTCTAAAAAGACTTATATTTGGGAACAGATGGAGTATGTGGGAGTATCCTCAAAACAAAATGTGAGAGTACAATATTTATTGGGCCCTTTGTAATTGGTGCTAAATTTTGACCAAAGATTTAACTGACAAAATGTTAGTGCATGTTGACAAAAATTATATCGTTTGATTCGTTTGAACATAGTTTTCAATGATGTAGGGGCTGTTTGGTTTCCAGCCACATATTGCCACACTTTTCCACACCTCACCTTAGGCAAATTTGACCAAGTTAGGTGGGTGTTTGGTTTTAGCCACACCTAAGACAAGAATTTTTTTATTAGCAGTGAACCCCACATGTCATAGACACAAAAAGTGTGGCAAGATTCCCTTAGGCAAGCCAAAGTGGGTCTAACAATTTGAGCAACTCAAGTTACGCAAGTGTGGCAAAAATAATGTGGCAACATAAGACAAACATAGTCACAATCCAAACAGCCCCGTAATTTTTTGTGACATGCATGAACATTTGGTTAGTTAAATTTATAATCAAAATTTGGCAAGGTGCATCAAATCAACACATGCAAGTATCAAAAGGAAAGTCATGGCGTGCATGCATGCGTTGTACTCCCTCTGTTTGCAAATATAAGTCTTTTTAGAGATTGCAACAAGTGACTACATACGAAGCAAATGAGTGAATCTACACTCTAAAATATGTCTACATACATCCGTATGTTGTAGTCCATTTGAAATGTCTAAAAAGACTTACATTTAGTAACGGAGGGAGTAACTAATGCATCGGTAAATGCAAATTATTGAAATATATCGAGTGCAGTGCTTTGATGTGTCGCGCCAACTCATACAAGATCGAGAAGTTTGATTACTACAACGCCCTCTCGCCTTAACCGCACCTGCCTTTGGCTGCATGACAGGTGGGCCACCCACCTGTTGGGCCCACCTGTCATAGACGCAAAGGCAGGAGCAGTAAGTCAATGAAGCTGCGTCCCTCCCTCGCCCATGAGCGTGGTGGCTGGCAGGACTAGGAGAAGCTTTCATTTGCTACACGCTCTCCCTCTCGCATGCGGTGGACATGCAACAGTTCAATCGGTGTCAGATGGCCAGAAGCATACTGTAGTACTCCTCCATTGTAGTAGGACTCCATCATTATTCGACTTCCCAAAGAGGCAAAGAGCCAAGCGCAGCCCGGACGCTCGTGTGGCAGTTTCATGTGTAGAGTAGTCTAGGATAGCGTGTACCGTGCCTGTAATCTTAAAATTGTTGGGGTCGGCTCCATGCTTTTTTTTATTAAAATAATCTTCTGGCCCTACCTGTCATCCCGGTGATTCTAGTTTACACACTCATCTGGTCAAGACAGGAATATATATTTTAATTTGTGGTAGGGTAAATGTTAGAGGTTGCAGCAAATGGAGTATTGTACGCTGCGGGTCTTTCAGCCAAGTTTAGAGGCAACCATGTGGGGCAAGTGCTATGATGTGTCGTGTCAACTCGTACAACGAGGAGAAGCTTGATTTTACTACTACATGCCTTCTCCATCGCCCATGCGCGCGGTGGCTATCCCTCCCGCACGCGGTGGACGGACATGCAACAGTGGATTCGATACTATAGAAGTAGTAGTAACATCATTGTTCGTCTTCTCGAAGAGGCGAAGAGCCAAGCGCAACACGAACATGGTAGTTGCGAACGCTCGCGTGGCAGTCTTTGTGTAGGGGTGGGGTGTGGTGCGGAGCCTTGGAGCACATATATATCCAGGCTCTAGCATGAGACAAAATTGCTATTTGAACCCACTATTGTAGTACTAGTACTTGCTAGTATAGCCCTGTAAACCGGAAAGGAGTATTTTCCTTTCTAGAGATTTCAACAAGTGACTAGACTACACCGTGTGCAGTACTGGCTCAAATCTCAAATCTCATTAACCAAGGCATTTTGCGATTGGAGGAATGTATCTTGTACTTTACAAAACTATCCTAATTAAACTCATTCATTAATTACATAGTTCTCTCATTTTCCTCTCAGCCTTGGTCGCGGTTCACAATATTGAGCACTCCTATATGACTAGCCGCTCTATCTACATGCGAGACATCAAAGCATCCGGGCCCGCGTGCAATCCACCAAATCACAGCGAGGTGCTACAGTCGAGACTCACCGGTCGTCCCACCCCGGTGTCGCTGTCATGACCCGTCGTATCACAAAACCCACATTTACCAGTAGTGGTAAAGTGCCCTCGAAGTTGTACTAGACGAAGCAACCATCATTTCACTGGAACGCTCGTTGAAGCCCTTTCTCCCCTTTCTTGAAGAAAACCTCACTCCAGGCTACTCACTTCTGCCATTTTTCCTCTATACTGACGAAGGAAAGGTGGGCGAATCAGTGATGCTGCTATATTTTCATTCCAAGAATCTTCTTTTTGTGAAGCACCGACCGATTCTCACAGCCTATTCTTTTCCCGTTTTCATTGCGATTGTGGTTTCCTTTTGATTGCTTTTTGTTTGTCAGTTCATTGATGGATCCTGGAGCACTAGCCAAAGAGTTGCCGGCGGACAACCCACTCAAGACAGCAATCTCCAGGAAGTGAGCACCGATCAACGAGTTGACCATGTTGGTGGGCCAACCCATGGAGACGAAGAACTCCAACAAACAAGCACTGGCCAAAGAGTTGACTATTGGGTTCTACCGTAGGGTGCGCCGACTACAAATTAATATTTTCCTATGCGCAGAACAAACAAGAACATGCTACGGGAGATGGATCACAGTTCATTACCTCTAGACGCGCAGCGCCGTGCAGCAGAAGAAGAGTTGGTGCAGCGCGTCAGCGTGGATCGTCTCCTCCTCGTCCGATCTCCCTCGAACAGCTGGTCGCCAGATCCCACGTACAAGTTCGCCGAAGCGGCGCAGGTGCACCGCCTCTAATGGTATCCGTGCGTGCAGGAGGAACATCGTGCGGCGGACTGCTAGGTCCGATCACACAACCGGCGGCGAGTGGAGGTGTCCATTCGCAACACATGCAAACCCTAGTGATAGCGCCGAAGCAATCAACCGCATGAATGTGCCACACCCCCACTTTATATAGGCGTCCGTCGCGGGCTCAACACTTGGGCCTCACACGGACCCTAAAGCCCATAGGTCTACTCAGCCAGAATCCGAATACAGCTCGGATCACATCTGACCACTGTCCTCGGATCCGACCTCGTAGATTCCTTCCCTTAAGCGCGCGACCCCTTAGGTTCAAGCCGGCTTGGTCGCACCGAACTGCACGGTTGGTAGCGGCCCCTAGCAAGGCATGCCGAACACCACGCAGACTATGAAGCTGGTTAGGCGAACCTATACATCATACGTCCATTCCTTTTGCCACACGATATATGTTGTCGGGCTCAAGGCGAGTTTGTCATCCTTGTGCTAGCCCGACCTCTTTCTCGTTCCAGTGATGCCGACCACAAACCAGATTATCTCATAATCATTGTTGCATGGCCATGCTTATCCTGGTCGGATCACACAAGGGGCCCAGAGTATATCTCTCCGGATCGGAGGGGCAAATCCCATCTTGCTCGACCATGTCTCGCAGCATGGGTCTCGACAAGCCTGAAACCTACCTTTGTAACTACCCAATCACGGAGTAGCGTTTGGTTGTCCCAAAGCAAGTCTGTCACCATCCTGAGTACATGCGTCAGCTCAGGTGTTAGGACACAGAACGTATGTTGTACTGGAGACTCACAGATGACATATCGTTGCGTCTCATAGTTGGGTCTGTCCGACTGGAACCTTATCTCAATTTGGATTCGACTACGTTGAATCCGACCAGATCCTTCCGAGTCCATATTATCCGGTTAGCATCTAATGCTCCATGGCTAGTGAGACCAAGCCATCGACCATGTCATATGCTAGTCTAGTCGGCTGCGCGTCCACACAGCCCTTTCGACTAGGGACCTTTTAGGACAATCATCATACAATGCATAGTCCCACAAACAAGTCATGTACTTGCTCATACACATCATTGATAATGTCGAAGGACTATCTTTATTCATAATCACATAGGAAATATCATCATACATGATTGTCTCTATGGCATATCTCCAACAGTCTCCCACTTGCACTAGAGTCAATCAAATAGACATCGAATGCCCATAGCTCTAACGTGCCCCTCATGCTTGGATTGTGGAAGCGGCTTAGTCAACGGATCTGCAACATTTGCATCCATGTGAATTTTGCATAACTCAACATCACCATTCTTTACGATTTTTCGTATCAGGTGATATTTCCGATCTATGTGTCTGGTCTTGTGGTGATCCATCGGCTCCTTGGCTTGTGCAATGGCACTAGAATTATCACAATAAAGGTCCAACAGTTTTACCGAGGCTAGGAAAGTACCAAGATCATCTAGAAAGTTCCGGATCCAAACACCTTCCTTTGCAGCTTCACAAGCCGCAATGTATTCGGCTTCTATAGTAGAATCGGCCACCATATCTTGCTTGGAACTCATCCAGCTCACTGCTCCTCCGTTCATTACATACACAAATCCGGACTATGATCGACAATCATCTCTGTCAGTTTGGAAACTAGCATCGGCGTAACCCCTTACGACAAGCTTGTCCTCACCTCCATAAACAAGGAACATCTCTTTAGTCCTTTTCAGGTACTTCAAAATAGTTTTTACTGCTGCCTAGTGACTCTCACTTGGGTTGGCTTGGTATCTACTTGTTAGGCTTATTGCAAAAGCAACATCAGGCCGTGTACATATCATGGCATACATGATGGATCCAATTGTCGAGTCATACGGAATCCGACTCATCCTGCTTCGCTCATCAGATGTTGAAGGACTCTGAGTCTCGCTTAGCCTTACACCATGTGAGACAGGCAAGAACCCTTTCTTGGCCTCACTCATGTTGAACCGCTTCAACACTTTATCTATGTACGTGCTTTGGCTCAAGCTGAGCAGCCTCCTCGATCTGTCTCTATAGATCTTGATGCCTAAAATGTAAACTGCCTCACCAAGGTCCTTCATTGAAAACTTTCCATTCAATGATTCCTTGACCGAGTTCAGCATCGAAACATCATTTCCGATCAGTAGTATGTCATCCACATACAAGATCAAAAACACAATCGAGCTCCCACTTAACTGCTTGTACAAACAAGCGTCCTCATCGCTGTTGATGAAACCGGGACCAGTGACGACCTCATCAAAACGAATGTTCCAACTCTGAGATGCTTGCCTCAACCCATAAATGGATCTCTTGAGCTTGCATACTTTACTAGTGCTAGTGGGATCGACAAAACCCTCGGGTTGTATCACATACATGTCCTCGGTTAAATTTCCATGAAGGAAAGCCGTTTTGACATCCATCTGCCATATCTCGTAATCGAAATATGCAGCTATAGCTAGTACGATCCTTACCGACTTCAGCTTCGCTACTGGCGAGTAAGTCTCATCGTAGTAAATTCCTTGAACTTGTCCATATCCTTTAGCGAAAAGCCGAGCTTTGTGTCCCATCCACATCGGTTTTCTTCTTAAAGACCCATTTGCAGCCAATGGCCTTAACGCCAGGTGGCGGATCAACCAAGTCCCAGACTTGATTTTCATCCATGGACTTTAATTCGGATCTCATGGCCTCTATCCATGCCTCGGAATCCGGGCTCACCATGGCTTCCGCATACCTGGCTGGCTCGTCACTTCTAGCAATAATACATCATGCACTCTACGCAATCTTTCTGACCTCCATGGTTCCGGTGCTGCTTCCACTACGGGTTCCCTGACAGACTCCGGTATGATCTCATCACTCGCCGAGCCGTCCCTGAGTGGTACTCGGATTTCTTCGAGTCGGACCGTCCTCCCACTGGCCTCCCGACTGAGAAAATCTTTCTCAAGAAAACCCCGTTCCGAGCAACAAACACTTTGTTCTCTTCCCGCTTGTAGAAGCTATATCCCAGGGTTTCCCTTGGATATCCCACGAATATGCATTTATCCGACTTGGGTGTAAGATTGTCTGACATGACTAGCTTGACAAATGCTTCACAACCCCAAATCTTTAGAAAAGGCAAACTGGGAGTCTTCCCGGTCCACATCTCATGTGGTGTCTTATCTACGGATTTTGATGGTACCCTGTTAAATGTGAAAGCTGCCGTTTCTAGAGCATATCCCCAGAATGACAAGGGTAAATTCGATTTGCTCATCATTGACCGGACCATGTCCAACAAGGTCCTATTCCTCCGTTATGACACGCCGTTTCTCTGTGGCGTACCCGGAGGTGTGAGCTGAGGTACTATACCTTGGCTTTTCAGATGATCATCAAACTCCTGGCTCATGTACTCACCTCCACGATCTGATCGTAGAAGTTCTATAGTCTTGCCAAGCTGATTTTTAACCTCGTTCTGAAACTCTTTAAACTTTTCAAAAGTCTCTGACTTGTGCCTCATCAAATAGATATATCCATATCTACTCAAGTCGTCGGTAAAAGTCATGAAGTACTGATAGCCACCTCTAGCGGTTGTGCTCATTGGACCACACACATCGCTATGTATAAGCTCCAATAGCTCAGACGCCCTCTCACAACTCTTTGCGAAAGAAACTTAGTCATCTTGCCGAGCAAGCATGATTCACATGTCTCGAATGACTCGAAGTCGGACGAAGTTAGAAGCCCATCGTCATGGAGCTTCTTCATGCGTTTCAGACTAATGTGTCCAAGCCGGCAATGCTAGAAGTATGTCAGATTTATCTCATTAGGCTTATGCCTCTTGACATTCACGTTATAGACCGGTTCCTGTTCCAGATTCAATATAAATAGCCCATCAACAATGGGTGCGTAGCCGTGGAACATCCCATTCAAAGAAATTGAACAACCATTGTCCTTTAAATTGAATTCATAACCCTGACTCATCAAGCATAAGGCAGAAATAATGTTCCGACTAAGTGCGGGAATGTAATAACAATTATTTAATTCCAAAATAAATCCAGAGGGAAGCTGGAGCTGCATCGTGCCGACTTCCAACGCAGCAACTCTTGCTTTGTTGCTGACCCTGTTGTCAATCTCCCCTTGTGCCACACGCCTAGTTCTTACCAGCCCCTGCATCGAGTTGTAAATATGAACAACTGATCTGGTATCAAATACCCAATAGCTACTAGGTATGTCAGCAAGGTAAATGTCTATAACATATGCAACAACTGTACCTTTGTCTGAAGAAGCATTTCTGGCCTTCTTGCCATGCTCTGAAAGCCACTTGCTACAGTTCCTCTTCCAGTGACCGGTCTCCTTGCAATGATAGCAAATGGTCTTCGAGTCTGGTCCAAACTTTGGCGCAGTGGCGGAGGTTACTGTCTCCGTGCCCTTTGCCTTAGCCCTTTTCTTGGACCAACTCTTCTTGAACTTAGCCGATTTCTACACCATCAACACTTGATGTGTGCCTTTCTTAATATCCAATTCTGCCACTTTGAGAATCCCATGCAATTCAGTGAGATTCTTATCCATGCCATCCATATGATAGTTCGAGATGAACGTCCCATAGTTGGGCGGAAGAGAACCCAGAACTGCATCAGTAGCTAGCTCATCCAAGAGCGGGAAGCCCAAACGATCCAAAGCTTGCACATATCCGATCATCTTGATCACATGTGGGCTTAGTGGATCACCTTCCGTCAGCTTGCAATTGATCAAGGGTCACCAGATATTGAACCTTTCGGTCCTAGCCTGTGTCTAAAACATGCTCTTGAGACTCTCGATCATATCATAAGCCTCAACATTTTCGAAATGCTATCGCAAATCGGGCTCCATACAAGCCAGCATCAGACGGCTGATCTCCGTTGATTCATCAACGAGTTTCTAGTAGGCATTCTTAGCTATGGCACTAGCATTATGGGCAGGTTCCTCTGGAAGTGGATCCTCTAGAACTTGTTCCTTTTTGTCATGCTTGAGAACGATTCTCAGATTTCTATACCAGATGGTAAAGTTTGTTCCATTTAGTTTATCCTTTTCCAGAATTGATTTCAATGCAAAGTTGGGTTGAGCAGGTGGTTCCATTGATCTACAACAGTAAATATGCAATCACTAAGCAATGTGTTTATGTAGAGTAATTCAAGCCTTAAATATAAATACTCCCACTGAAGTTGGCATCCCTCCGCAAACTCTCAATGATTCAGGATCCGACTAGCACATGCGACTAGTGAGCTTTAGCATCACTGCTAGACAACATGCCTATCTGGTAAGCAACTCCTTGCTAATCGTATCTCTATACGACTCCTGTCGGTCGGGAAGGTATCTTATACCCTGGCCCCCAACCTTCTTTGCCACAAGGCCCAAAACCGTTTTGATAGCCTTGTCAAGTTAACCTGATGCAGTGCATGTACGTGTTCGACACGAACCCTTCAGTTCAAGGACACCTAGCAGCACCCCAATTTTATGAGCCCACTACTAGACGTACTTGACGTGCGAAGGCGCAACATCATGAATGACAATTTACTTGATATTCATGAGGGATATTTCTACCATTCAAACATGCATAGAAAGTAAGAAGCATAACAATCACAAATAAATCATATATTGTGAAATAGTATGGATCCTTCATGGCAGTTCTTCTAGGTCGGCTCCGACTCCGATGACCATCTAGGAACTCCATCTTGTTTGTCACGCCGGGACGCCAAGCCACCAACCCGATCTCTATTATCCAGCTACTATAACTAGTAATGAATTTTACATAGAGTCACAAGTCAACACGCACGTCGTTATACAATATAATGACGACACTTTGGCTCCTGTCGGCTGACAAACATGACACGCATGCCATGTATAATTTACACACATGCATCACATACACATGAGCCATACTATTCACATCAAACCCTGCAAAATAAAGTTATGCATAGAATCACATTCTACCGGTTTGAGTGATGGTGTGTGAAATACAAGGCGCTACGCACACGCCGAATTTTCCGATCTTATCGATCATCGTGAGCCCGATTCGGATTTACGTTTCACTGTTAACCCCGATGGCGGATACCGACCGGTAGGGGTAGGTTGTGTCACGACCTCATCGACTCCGATCATCAGAAAACATAGCCACATCGATCCCCATGTGTAGTTGATCTCATCAACCGTGCACACAGACGATCTCATCAACGACAACAGATCTCATCTGCCGCCTCCACATATCTAATATGCATACGATCCGAATTCAAATACTATAGCAGAGGCTCTAATACCACTGTTGGGTTCTACTGTAGGGTGTGTCAACTGCAAATTAAAATTTTCCTACGCGCAGAACAACCAAGATCATGCTACGGGAGATGGATCACAGTTTGTTACCACTAGACGCGTAGTACCGTGCAGCGGAAGAAGAGTTGGTGCAGCGCGTCCGCGTGGATCGTCTCCCCCTTGTCCGATCTCCCTCGAACAGCCGGACGCCGGATCCCACGTACAAGTTCTCCGGAGCGGCACAGGTGCACCACCTCTAACGATATTCGCGCGTGTAGGAGGAACATCGTGCGGCGGACTACTAGGTCCGATCACACAACCGGCGACGAGTGGAGGAGTCTATTCGCAACACATGCAAACCCTAGTGACAGCACCGAAGCGATCAACCGCATGAGTGTGCCGCACCCCCACTTTATATAGCCGTCCATCGCGGGCTCAACACTTGGGCCTCGCACGGACCCTAAAGCCCATAAGTCTACTCAGCCGGAATCTGAATATAGCTCGGATCACATCCGACCAGTGTCCTCGGATCCGACCATGTAGGGTCCTTCCCTTAAGCGCGCGACCCCATAGGTTCAAGATGGCTTGGTCGCAGTTCGGATCACCTCCGAACTGCACGGTTAGTAGCGGCCCCAAGCAAGGCATGCCGAACACCAAGCAGAGTATGAAGCTGGTTAGGCGAACCTATACATCATACTTCCATTCCTTTTGCCACACGATATGTGTTGTCAGGCTCAAGGCGAGTATGTCATCCTTGTTCTAGCCCGGCCTATTTCTCGTTCCAGTGATGCCGACCACAAACAAGATTATCTCATAATCCTTGTCGCATGGCCATGCTTATCCTGGTCGGATCACACGAGGGGCCCAGAGTATATCTCTCCTGATCAGAGGGGCAAATCCCATCTTGCTCGACCATGTCTCGCAGCATGGGTATGGACAAGCCCGAAACCTACCTTTGTAACTACCTAGTCATGGAGTAGCGTTTGGTTGGACCAAAGCAAGTTTGTAACCATCCCGAGTACATGTACCAACTTAGGTCTTAGGAAATAGAACATATGTTGTACTAGAGACTCACAGATGACATATCGCTGCGTCTCATAGTTGTGTCTGTCTGACTCAGACCTTATCTCAACTCGGATCTGACCACATCGAATCCGACCAGATCCTTCTGAGTCCATATTATCCGGTTAGCATCCAATGCTCCATGGCTAGTGAGACCAAGCCATCGACCGTGTCATATGCTAGTCTAGTCGGCTGCGCGTCCACACAACCTTTTCGACTAGGGACCTTTTAGGACAGTCATCATACAATGCATAGTCCCACAAACAAGTCACATACTTGCTGATACACATCATTGATAATGTCCAAGGACTATCTTTATTCATAAACACATAGGAAATATCATCATACATGATTGCCTCTATAGCATATCTCCAACATTGACGACTTTGGTGGACGAACTCCTCAATGAAAGTTGGAAGAATAGCAAGGGCCCCACCATGCCTACCCCAGAAACTCTAATGGCCACCTATGCGAGGCTCAAGACCAAGTTTGACGAGATAGTCGCCATTGAGAAGCAGTATTCCCCTGGCAAGGTGATGGCCCCCATCGAGGACGAGGAGATGGCCCCCGAAGGGATGTGATCCCCCAGTGAGCTGCATAAGGTAAAAAATAATGGCTTACCATAGTTGTGGTTTTTGATTATTTGCAATGTGCTTGCTAATATGTTGGGGTTGTGCAGGTGCCGGTGGACGTCCTTGATGATTCCGATGCCGCTGCCCGTCCTGTGGACAATGCCCCAGAGATTGTTTTCGATGTCGCGGTCCGTCCTGTTGACATCGCCGGAGATCGATTCCGATGCCGCTGTCCATCCTGTGGACATCGCCCCAGAGATCGATTCCGATGTCGCGGCCAGTCTTGTGGACATCGCCCCAGAGATCGATTCCCATCCCGCTGTCCGTGCTGTGGTCATTTCTCGAGAGATCGATGACAAGAAATAGTCGGTCGTGCTAATCCTTCAGGGTAGTTTGCATTGCCCTATGTTTAATTACCAGAACGATGCGTGTTATCAAACCATCTTAGGGCTAGTGCACTGTCTTGTGTGGGCGGTACTTGCTACTTTTGTTTGATAGGGAATCATGCGAACCCTCTCCGAGTTATGGAAACAGATGTATCCTCACTAGATTTTGATGTAATATATCACATGCTTAGATGTAAGTTTGAACTATTTATCATATCAGCAGGGCTTGTTTGATGATTCTTGGTGTTAGTAGGCTAGCTACTGTGCCAGCTATAGTACTTGTAAAGCACTCACCAAAGAGAAATGTTGGGGCTGATGAGCTCGTTGTACGCTTATACTTATCCGTCGTAGATCAGCCAATAGCCCAAGCTCCTAAAATTGTAGGTGAGGGAGTCCTGGATTATGGGGTGTCCGGATAGCCGGACTATACCTTCGGCCGGACTCCTGGACTATGAAGATACAAGATTGAAGACTTCGTCCCGTGTCCGGAAGGGACTTTCCTTGGCGTGGAAGGCAAGATTGGCGATACGGATATGTAGATCTCCTACCATTGTAACCGACTCTGTGTAACCCTAGCCCTCTCCGGTGTCTACATAAACTGGAGGGTTTTAGTCCGTAGGGCGAACATACAATCATACCATAGGCTAGCTTCTAGGGTTTAGCCTCTCTGATCTCGTGGTAGATCTACTCTTGTACTACCCATATCATCAATATTAATCAAGCAGGACGTAGGGTTTTACCTCCATCGAGAGGGCCCGAACATGGGTAAAAACATCGTGTCCCTTGTCTCCTATTACCATCCGCCTAGACGCATAGTTCAGGACCCCCTACCCGAGATCCGCCGGTTTTGACACCGACATTGGTGCTTTCATTGAGAGTTCCTCTGTGTCGTCACTTTTAGGCCCGATGGCTCCTCCGATCATCAACGCCGATGCGATCCAGGGTGAGACTTTTCTCCCCGGACAGACCTTCGTATTTGGTGGCTTTGCACTGTGGGCCAATTCGCTTGGCCATCTGGAGCAGATCGAAAGCTACGCCCCTGGCCATCAGGTCAGATTTGGAAGTTTGAACTACACGGCCGACCTCCGCGGAGACTTGATCTTCGACGGGTTCGAGCCACAGCCGAGCGCGTTGCACTGTCACGATGGGCATGATCTAGCTCTGCCGCCAAACAGTGCCCTGGAGGCCGCACCCGCATCAGCTCCGACCCTTAATTTGGAGCCAACTGCCTCGGGGGCTGCAATCTCTACGGCGATCAAGCCGAACACCAGCACTATTCTCTGCGAAGCTCGTGACTACAAGGAGCCGGACTCCTCTCCAAACTCCGAGCCCTCCGCGCCCCTACCAATCGAACCCGATTGGGCGCCGATCATGGAGTTCACCGCCACAGACATCTTTCAGCACTCGCCCTTCGGCGATATTATGAATTCACTAAAGTCTCTCTCTTTATCAGGAGAGCCCTGGCCGGACTATGGTCAGCAAGGTTGGGATGCGGATGATGAAGAAATTCAAAGCCCACCCACCACCCACTTCGTAGCCACTGTTGATGATTTAACCGACATGCTCGACTTCGACTCCGAAGACATCGACGGTATGGACGCCAATGCAGGAGATGATCAAGAACCAGCGCCTATAGGGCACTGGAAAGCCACCTCGTCGTATGATATATACATGGTGGACACCCCAAAAGAAGGCAATGGTGATGGAACAGTGGAGGATGACCCCTCCAAGAAGCAGCCTAAGCGCCGGCGTCAGCGGTGCCGCTCTAAATCCCGCCAAAGCAAAATCGGTGATTCCGGCACAGGAGATAATAACACCCCGGACAGTGCCGAAGACAACCACCTCCAGCAAGATTCAGCACAGGAGGATGGAGAAGCCAGCCCTCATGAGAGAGCGGCAGACAGAGAGGTCGAGGACGATAATTATATGCCTCCCTCCAAAGACGAGGCAAGCCTCGACGACGACGAATTTGTCATGCTGGTGGATCCCGTCGAACAAGAGCGTTTCAAACACAGGCCTATGGCCACGGCGAGCAGCCTCAAGAAAAAAAAGCAATAGCTTAGAGCTGATCAAGATTTTCTAGCCGACAGATGGACTGAAGTCCTTGCGGCCGAAGAGTATGAACTCGAACGCCCCTCCAAGAGCTACCCAAAGCGCAGGTTGCTACCCCGATTAGAGGAGGAAGCACCTAAACCTACATCACCAGGGCATGATGCGGCCGACCGGCCACCCCATGGCCGCGACAGAGAGGCCTCTTGGCCCTCCACTCAAGCCGCACCCCGGCGTCGCTCAAAAAATACCAAGGCACAGGAAAATGCGCCAGACCTGCGAGATATATTGGAGGACAAGGCAAGGCAAACAAGATCGATCTATGGATCGCGTGGGTGCCCCACGGCACGAGACGGTAATCGTCACTCCGGATACAGTAAATCCGGCCAGGCCGAACAGAGTAGACAAAGCTTGTTTGAGCTGCGTCGTGATATAGCCCAATACAGAGGCGCCGCACACCCACTATGCTTCACAGATGAAGTAATGGATCATCAAATCCCCGAGGGTTTCAAACCCGTGAACATCGAATCATACGATGGCACAACAGATCCTGCGGTATGGATCGAGGACTATCTCCTTCATATCCACATGGCCCGAGGTGATGACCTACACGCCATCAAATACCTCCCACTCAATCTTAAAGGACCAGCTCGGCATTGGCTTAACAGCTTGCCAGCAGAATCAATTGTTTGTTGGGAGGACCTGGAAACCGCATTCCTTGACAATTTCCAGGGCACTTCTGTGCGACCACCAGACGCCGATGACCTTAGCCACATAATTCAGCAGCCAGAGGAATCGGCCAGACAATTCTGGACACGGTTCCTAACCAAGAAAAATCAAATCTTCGACTGTCCGGACGCAGAGGCCCTAGCAGCCTTCAAGCATAACATCTACGACGAGTGGCTTGCACGGCACCTAGGACAGGAAAAGCCGAAATCTATGGCAGCCCTCACGACACTTATTACCCGCTTTTGTGCGGGAGAAGACAGCTGGCTAGCTCGCAGCAATAACATGACCAAGAGCCCTGGTAATTCGGATACCAAGGACAGAAGTGGCAGGTCGCGTCGCAACAAGCAAAAGTGCCGCATTAACGGCAACAATGCTGAGGATACGGCAGTTAATGCCGGATTCAGAGGCTCTAAACCCGGTCACCAGAAAAAGCCATTCAAAAGAAATACTCCGGGCCCGTCCAGTTTGGACTGAATACTCGATCGCTCATGCCAGATACATGGCACCCCCGAAAAACCAGCCAATCACACCAACAGGGATTGTTGGGTGTTCAAGCAGGCAGGCAAGTTAAATGCCGAAAGAAGAGACAAGGGGCTGCATAGCGATGACGAGGAGGAGCCCCGTCCGCTGAACAACAGTGGACAGAAAGGTTTTCCCCCACAAGTGCGTATGGTGAACATGATATACGCAACCCACGTCCCCAAGAGGGAGCGGAAGCGTGCGCTAAGGGACGTATACGCGATGGAGCCAGTCGCCCCAAAGTTCAACCCATGGTCTTCCTGCCCGATCACTTTTGATCGAAGGGACCACCCCACTAGCATCCGTCATGGCGGATTCGCCGCATTGGTTCTAGACCCAATTGTTGACGGATTTCACCTCACTAGAGTCCTTATGGACGGCGGCAGCAGCCTAAACCAGCTTTACTAGGATACAGTGCGGAAAATGGGCATCGATCCCTCGAGGATTAAACCCACTAAAACGACCTTTAAAGGCGTCATACCAGGTGTAGAGGCCAACTGCACAGGCTCGGTTACACTTGAATTGGTCTTCGGATCTCCGGATAATTTCTGAAGCGAGGAGTTAATCTTCGACATAGTCCCGTTCCGTAGTGGCTATCACGCACTGCTCTGGCGAACCGCATTTGCCAAGTTCAATGCGGTGCCGCACTACGCATACCTCAAGCTCAAGATGCCAGGCCCTCGAGGAGTCATCACGGTCAACGGAAACACCGAACGCTCTCTCCGAACGGAGGAGCATACGGCGGCTATCGCAGTGGAAGTACAAAGCAGCCTCTCAAGGCAATTCTCCAGTCCGGCCATTAAACGTCTGGACACCGTCGAGCGCGGCCGGAGTAACCTACAACAAGACCGCCTGGCACATTCCGAGCAAGCGTAGCAATGCGGCCCCAACCTCAGCCCTCGCGAACTTGCGAAACCAGTGTTGCGCGTACATAACTACGCTCTGGAAATACCATGGGCACAGGGGAAGGGGCACCATCACGGCACGCCCGAAACGCGGCTTAAACCGCACTAGGGGCTGCCGATTTCTTAATTTTCTCTTATTTTCAGGACTCCATTCTTCGGAAGGCTTGTTTGGCAGTACAATTGCCGCACAAACGACACAACCAGGGAAGCAGAAAGCTACGCCGTACTATGGAACTCTAAGGTGGTCTCTATAACGAGCAGTATACCTGTTTCACATAACATTCCGCAGCTCGCCCCTGGAAAGGACATGTTAAATAGTCCCATCTTTTGCTTATTGCACTATTTGTATCGTTCTGCTTTGATCACAGCCTTTTTAAATAAACAATGCATAGCTTCCGTCTATTATTGCATTACTCTTTTTTACGAATATATGTACATTAATGACATGTTGCACCCGTACACTTTGGTACGGCTAATACGCCAGGGGCTTAAGTACCCCATAATACGGTCTGAGAAGTCCGAACACTTTCACAAGTGCGGCACCCCGACTTATAGCATTATATGCATCGGCTCCGAATCATGTCTTGGGTCAATAGTTGGATTTGCCCGGCTCCTATGTTTTGGTACCTTATGTTCCGTTATATCGGCTAAGGTAGCACTAGGAGAACTACTGCGATTGTGCCCCAGTTGAGTTGGGCTAAGCACCTCAGTAGAGAAAGCTAAAACTGACCGTCATGACGAGGCGAGAGCTGGTCGCAGTTCGAGAGGTTTTCGAGTCCCTAAAGACTTATGCCGCTTAGAGCGAGGAGTCGGCTTTGTCCGGCCTAGGCATGGATAGCGCCCCGAAATCGGTCTTCCGAACACTAGGGGCTTCGCCGAAATTTAAAATTATAGAATTCTATGGCTAAGTGAGAGCGTTCAAGCATTATAGTCTGATTGCCTTGTTCGTTGTGTTGAGTGCCTCCCTCGAAGGACCCAAGAATGGGAAAAAGAGCGCTCATGTTTATCCCGAACACCCCAGCACTCGTGGCACGGGGGCAGAAGCCGACGACTCGCCATCTCTAAAATTTGATAAACGGCCGCAAAGAAGGTAATATTTTAAATTCAAAAGCGTTGCTTAGTGCATATGAACAAGTTTTCAGCATATAGGATCACAAATGCGAGTTTACTCAAAAATTTCATCTTTGGAGCATTCATCCGCTATAAGGCGGGCACCCTTCAGGATGCCCTCATAATACGCTTCCGGGATGCGATGCTCCTTGCCCGGTGGCGACCCGTCCTTCACCAGCTTCTCCGCATCCATGTTGCCCCAGTGCACTTTAGCACGGGCAAGCGCCCTACGGGCACCTTCGATGCAGACGGAGCGCTTGATTACTTCAAGCCATGGACAGGCATCCACCAGCCGCCTCACCAGCACGAAGTAGCTCCCAGTCAGAGCCTCTCCAGGCCAAAGCCGAACTACGAGGACCTTTATGGCCTGTTCGGCCACCTTGTGGAGCTCGACCATTTGCTTCAGCTGGTCGCTCAAAGGCACTAGGTGTCCGGCCTCAGCATACTGAGACCAAAACACCTTCTCCATCGAGCTCCCCTCCTTGGATCGGTAGTAGGCGGCAGCATCAGACGCACTACGGGGCAAATCTGCGAATGCTCCTGGAGAGCTCCGGACTCGGGTAAGTAACAAGTAATTCACTTTCACGTGCTTGCTTTGCATAATGAATGCCTTACCCGCCGCTATCTTCTTCATCGCTTCAATTTCTTGGAGGGCTTTCTGGGCTTCGGCCTTGGCAGACTTCGCCCTTTCGAGGGCTGCCGCAAGCTCGGACGCTTGCGTCTTTGAGTCAAGCTCCAAACTCTCGTGTTTTTTCACGAGAGCCTGGAGCTCTTTCTGCACCTCCTCCAGCTGTGCCTCCTGCTTCCCTCTCTCTGTGCGCTTCGCGGCCGCTCTGTTTTCGGCCTCGGACAACGCTTTCTTAAGGGTTGCCACCTCGGTCATGCCCCCTATAATAGCACGTTGATCCTGTCATTTTTTGCAACCACATCTTCTCTACATACTTACGCAAGGTATTACTTACCTTCCTTCTCCTCGAGTTGCCTCTTGGCATGGCCGAGCTCGTTCTCAGACCACGCGAGGTTTTGCTTCAGCGTATCCACCTCCGCAGTCAGTGCGGTGGAGGCCAGCAGTGAAGCCTGCATACACATATTGACCTGATTATGTTAGACTCCTGCGAATGTTATTAGATCCTCTATTCGGCTTTTCTTTCCGAACGCCGAACAAAGCATCAGGGGCTACTGTCTATGCGGTAATATTTTTACATATTCTTTACTTACCTCAAAGCCTGTTAGAAGGCTGGCACAGGCTTCAGTTAGTCCGCTCTTGGCGGACTGAACCTTCTGGATCACCGCACTCATAATAGTGCGGTGCTCCTCGTCGATGGAGGCGCCGTTAAGCACCTCCAGCAAATTGTCCGGTGCCTCCGGTTGGATGGAGGTCGCCGGCTCGGTAGGCTTGCTCCTCTTCGAAGGAGGCTGCCTACCGGAGTCCGGAACCGTTGAAGGTTCGCGCGGTGTCCGGCTCAAGGCCGGACTTGGAGCCCTTGGGGGTTCTATCCCCTTTACGCCTGGAGTCTGGGAGGTCGCCTTGCGGTGCCTCCAGGACCACCTCCTCCTGGCTTGGAACCTGTTGGGACGCCACTGCGGCGTCGTCCGTAGGATGGGGGGAGGTAGCCGTCGGAAGCGAATTCACATCCGACGAATCCAGGGAACCGCTCGACGACACGTCGATCCAGTCTTTGGGTGGACTGCATAAACATGTTCGACGTAAGGAAAAGCTGTGCAATGGGGGAATACTATGAATCACTCTGGTATCCGGATACTTACGATCTCGCCAGGGGCTTGGCCCTGTGCGGCCACTCCTCTTCGCCGTCGTCAGCATTGGTGGAGTAGTCCGGAGGAGGGGTCTTCCCCTTCTTGGACCCTTCGGCCTCCCCAGTTGGGGCGGCCTTCCTTTTCTTCCCTCCCCCCGCTGGAGGGGGAGAGGTCTCTTCTTCCTCCTCCTCGTCTTCATGGGAGGAGTGCGCCTTGGAGTCGTCGGATGATGAATCCGACAACTCCTGGCGCCGGGCACTCTTTCGAGTCCCCGTGGCCTTCTTCTTGGCCTTCTTCTCCGGCACCACATAGGGTGCCGGAACCAACAGCTTCGCCAAGTGAGCGTCCGCTGGGCCTTCGGGCAAAGGAGCCAGACAGTTGATCTGTCCGGACGTCTCCTACCAATCCTGTCAAAGGTAACAGAGCTTAGATCCCGCATGGAGTCAAACTATGAAAAACTAATACCCTGTAAAAGGTAAAAACAGCTTACCGCACGAGCGTGACCTTGCGTGTTGAATCCGTGATCCTCAGTAGCGGATGCGGGGGCCTCGGTGCCCTTGAAAAGCACCTTCCAGGCATCTTCGTACGTCGTGTCGAAGAGCCTGCTAAGAGTTCGATGTCGCGCCAGGTCGAACTCCCACAGGTTGAAAGCCCGTTGTTGACACAGAAGGATCTGGCGGATGAGCATAACCTGGACTACGTTGACAAGTTTGAGCTTCTTGTCCACTAGGGTTTGGACGCATGTTTGGAGTCCGGTTAGCTCTCCTTTTTTACCCCACGACAGGCCCATCTCTTTCTAGGAGGCGAGCCGCGTAGGGGGTCCGGATTGGAACTCGGGGGCTGCGACCCATTCAGGGTCACGCGGCTCGGTGATGTAAAACCACCCCGATTGCCACCCCTTTAGGGACTCCATGAATGAGCCCTCGAGCCATAGGACGTTGGGCATCTTGCCCACCATGGCGCCTCCGCACTCCGCCTAGGTGCCGCACACCACCTTCGGCTTGACATTGAAAGTCTTGAGCCATAGGCCGAAATGGGGGCGGATGCAGAAGAAAGCCTCGCACACGAAGATAAACGCCGAGATGTTGAGGACAAAGTTCAGGGCCAGATCGTGGAAATCCAGGCCATAGTAGAACATGAGCCCCCGGACAAATGGGTGGAGAGGGAAGCCCAGTCCATGGAGGAAATGGGGGAGGAACACCACCCTCTCATGGGGCCTACGGGTGGGGATGAGCTGCCCCTCTTCGGGACGCTGGTGCGCAATGTCGTTAGACAAGTATCCGGCCTTCCTCAGTTTTTTGATGTGTCCCTCCGTGACGGAGGAGACCATCCACTTGCCTCCCGCTCCGGACATGGCTGGAGAAGGTTGAGGTGGGGTGTGTGGACTTGGGCGCTGGAGCTCGAGTGCGCAGAAATGGATAGGCAAAGGAGGAAGAAGGCGTGGATGAAAAGGTGGATCCTTATCCCCTTATATGGGCGGATGCGACTATGCGTCCCCACCAGCCTGGTAAAACTCGCTTACCTCCCAAGCGCCGTAATCAATGGCGCGGTTGGGTTACCCACGCCCATATTGAAGAGAATCCCGGCATAAGGGGACACCATCTCTGCTTTGACAAGACGTGCCAAGGAAACCGCCTCGCTAAATGCGCTGAGGTGGAACAGTAAAACGATTCGAATAAAGACTTGGTCGTGGTGTGATGTCACGCTACGGAATACGTCAGCAGATTAGATTTGTGTAAATATTATTCTCTCTATGGCAATATGCAGAAACTTATTTTGCAGAGCCGGACACTACCTTTGTGTTCAAAATCTTCTATGAAGTACTTGGAGGAGGAACCCGCCTTGCAATGACGAAGACAATCTGCACGCCGGACTCGTCGCCATTGAAGCCTGGTTCAGGGGCTACTGAGGGAGTCCTGGATTAGGGGGTGTCCGGATAGCCGGACTATACCTTCGGCCGGACTCCTGGACTATGAAGATACAAGATTGAAGACTTCGTCCCGTGTCCGGAAGGGACTTTCCTTGGCGTGGAAGGCACGCTTGGCGATACGGATATGTAGATATCCTACCATTGTAACCGACTCTGTGTAACCCTAGCCCTCTCCGGTGTCTATATAAAGCGGAGGGTTTTAGTCCGTAGGGCGAACATACAATCATACCATAGGCTAGCTTCTAGGGTTTAGCCTCTCTGATCTCGTGGTAGATCTACTCTTGTACTACCCATATCATAAATATTAATCAAGCAGGACGTAGGGTTTTACCTCCATCAAGAGGGCCCGAACCTGGGTAAAAACATCGTGTCCCTTGTCTCCTGTTACCATCCGCCTAGACGCACAGTTCGGGACCCCCTACCCGAGATCCGCCGGTTTTGACACCGACAGTAGGCTTAGTGATCGATTAGACAATAGTCGACACGGATACATTCATGCCTCATTTGGTTCATTGGGTAGGAAAATCATAGCAAGTACAGAGACGTACAACACAAAATCATAGCAATACAGAGACGACTCCCTCCGTTCCAAAATAGATGACTCAACTTTGTACTACTAACTTTGAAACGGAGGGAGTACAAATCCTAGGCGGGCTAGTTTGTCCTAGTGGGTTTCAGTGATATGACGTGGTACAGTGCCGTCCAGTGTTCGCATGTGGTAGCAGTATTGCGGGTACAGTGAGTTTTCCTAAAGAAGCGGAATTCAACGAAGTCATGATGGTTCCTTCGTCCGACCAACTTACAGCGGGAAAGGTTGGGCCTGCGTTATGAGGGGGTAGACTAGGATAATTTTGTGCATGCCAGGTGGACCAGGATGGTCGACGTCCCACATGTTGGCGAATGGAAAGTATTCTTTTCTGATATAGAGGACGAGCAACGAGTATTCATTGTTTATTTTTGATGAAAGCTATTGTCTCCACTGTTACGACGGAGGAGTGTGAAACATGGCAGCCCAGTGAACTTGGCATGTGCACCACTCCCTCCTTCCTCATGTAATACTACCATAGTGTTGACTACAAGGTTCGCTATAAAGGTTACAACTTTTTCTCACTTTCTCTCTATCTATTTCCTCTCAAATGTTTTTTACCTTTCTTTTTTTAGACACAATTGTTTTTATGCCTCTTTTTTTAGAATTAGTTTTTTATACCTAGGAGCATGTGTAGAGACGAGCTCTTGCAGAGCCCACTCCTTGACTTTGTCAATGCCTCTCTCTTCTCCACATAAGCGGGCTTATAGGCCAGAATTTTACTGGTACTACTTGCTATGAATGCGGGTAGCTGGCGTCTGAGGGGGGAGGGCTTGGAAGCGGTCCGGACTCCCGCATGGCCCACCTCACATTATCACCATATATTTCTTGGAGTCCGTGCGTGGCGGGCGGGCGATCTCTTCTCCCTCCCCCGTCTCTCTCTTCTCAGCCGACGCTCGCCGAGCGATTAGATTTCGTCTATCGACGGTTTATTCAATTGCAGTCCCACATGTCAATGAAATTGCAAGACAACACGTGTCCCTTCTAGTGAGCGGCGTGCGAGCCGGACTGTTGGGGGTGCGACGTGTAGAGTCGTAAGTGTGCCACCTTTTCTTTTGAACTTGCAAAGCGAAACATTTTCGTGCGATCAATCGATAGAAATCCACAACAAAATGACGAGGTCGGTGCCTTCATGCACGTTAGGCGGGCTAGTTTGAGTGATATGACATGCTACAGTGCCGTCCACTTGCTCCATTTTTATGTAAGCAAGAGTTTACACTCATACGTGGGAGGAGTGCGAACCACGGCGGATCTGATTTTGATCGAGGGATAATTGTTCCCTGCCAAATAATGGAGCACTGTTAATCTCCAGCGATGGCCCACAAATTTACACCAGCATCTGTCCGAGGACACTGATGGATGCCATCCAATGCTGCCCGCATACCTTTCGACAACTATATGAACTAACCGGACGAAATTCATGCAAACAAAGCAAATTTCAAATTAACCGGATGAAATTCATTACATTTCAAAAACTTTTCCTACAAACTGGACGAAATCCATTAAATATTTCGCACAAACTGTACTAAAACCTACTGTAACCTAATCTAAATGATCGCCAGCACCCGACCACCATGTCCGGCCCTGAACCCGAGAAAGCTGGCCATTGCCTTTGCCTCCTCCTCATCCGCATCGATAACCTCCTCCTCCGGAGCACAAGGTTCTGAAGATTTCTGCCTCCACGTCGCCGTCAAGCGGCTAATCGGCCGCCGATGTTTGTCCCACCAAGCTTGGCGTCGACTGAGTGGAGGAGCGGTGGCCTTCCTGGGACCAGAGCAGCGGCAACCTACCGTGTACTACCCTTCCTCGCTGCTGGCTGCACCCACGCACGCGCGCTGGCTTTGTGGTAGTGGCAATGGAGGGCGGGCGGGGGGGGGGGAGCCGGCGATCTCCTTCGTCTGCTCCTGTGATAGTACGTCCAGGAGAGCTTTGGAGCGCGCCCGGAGCGGAGCCGTCGATGTCCTTAGTATGCTCCTGCGACAGTACGTCGAAGAGAGCTTTGGAGCGCCAGGAGGCCACGGTTGGAGTGCTGCCGACAGAAGGAAGGGACCGGAGGAGAATGAGTGTGGGTCTTTGGCTATGGCTGGGAGATGGGGCTCAAGTTAATATAGCGGGCGAATGGCAATGAGCTGCGGAAGATGGATGGACGGCTGGCGTCGGGGTAGGTTCGTCGGGCGTGAATGCGGATGCTGCTTCAGTGACTTAACTACAGGTGTGTTGGGTCACTGACATGTTGTTGTTGTAAATATGTAAAGCCAGCATTCCGGTTTGCTCTTGTTGTTGTAAATATGTAAAGCCAGCATTCAAGTTTTCAGCAAAGATTATGAACTAACTATATTCACAATAACATTTAGGTCTCATGTTTACTCATATCAATGGCATAATCAGCTAGCGAGCAATAATAACAAATCTCGGATGACAACACTTTCTCAAAACAATCATGATATGATATAACAATATGGTATCTCGCTAGCCCTTTCTGAGACCGCAAAACATAAATGCAGAGCACCTTTAAAGATCAAGGACTGACTAGACATTGTAATTCATGGTAAAAGAGATCCTGTCAAGTCATACTCAATGTAAACTAACAGTAATGGATGCAAATGACAGCGGTGCTCTCCAACTGGTGCTTTTTAATAAGAGGATGATGACTCAATATAAAAGTAAATAGATCGGCCCTTTGCAGAGGGAAGCAGGGATTTGTAGAGGTGCCAGAGCTCAGTTTTGAAATAGATATGAATAATATTTTGAGCGGTATTGTCGTGGTTTGATCACGGTAGATGTCCTAGTGAAAGGTCTTAATCATGGAGCCATCTCGACGGGTTAGCTTAAAGGGGTTAAAGCGGACAAGGGACGCAAGGAATTATACTGGTTCGGCCCCTTACGATGAAGGTAAAAGCCTACTCCAGTTGTGATGGAATTGCTAGGGTTTCGATGACCAGGGAGCGAATCCGCTTTGCCTGGCTCTCGAGTTATTATTTTTTGTCCCTAAACCACCACCGGGTCGTCCCTTTATATACACAGGTTGACGCCCGGCGGTTTACAGGATCCCGAGGCCGGCCCATAAACGTGCCCGGCTCGGTTTCTACCTTTCCTTGCCTTACAACATAAGTTACATATCATATGGCAGTTTATGTCTACGGGCTCTAATCCGCCTTTGGGCCCTGGGCCTTCATGTTAGATCTCCTCCATAAAGCGCCATACTTTTTGTCTTTATGGGCTTCAAATATGACTAACTCATTGTGAGCATAACCCGGCCCCTCATGGCCGGTTTATATTTAGTAGTAATATCCCCAACATTAGGCCCCAGATTGATTTGAACTTGTTCA
Organism: Triticum urartu; assembly: GCF_003073215.2. Classification (NCBI taxonomy): domain Eukaryota; kingdom Viridiplantae; phylum Streptophyta; class Magnoliopsida; order Poales; family Poaceae; genus Triticum; species Triticum urartu. The sequence goes on along the minus strand of NC_053022.1, from coordinate 401,420,668 downwards.
TGTCAATCTTCAATACTTAGACAATTCCTTCTTTAGCACCTTCACATAAATTTTGTAAATTGCCATGATGTCATCCTCCAAGATTGTAATAAACCGCCATGACGTCACTTGTTATTAAAAATTGTATGTCTCACCTTCATTAATGAACTTCCGACAATCGAGGCGACCGCTCTGTCATAGATCCAACTTTTTGGGCTCCTTGATTTTCATGCCTGTCACTTATCCGTTCGCCTTATAAATAAGACCGGGGGGTCCTTTTCATTTCCCCCCCCCCCACTCCGTGCCTCCTCGCATCCTCTTCTTCCTTGCGCCGACCTGTTCCTTGTGCGCGGCCGCCATCGTCAAGCTCTGCCCTCGACCTCATCTCCGGCCGCTACATCAACCTAAAGGTACCAGAGAAACGCGGCGTGCCTTCACTGCTCCGTCAGCAACCATAAGTTTTCCCTTTCCCTTGCTCTAGATTCCCCATTAGGGTTTCGGTGTTCATCGAAACTCGCAGTGTTCCTCTCTGTTCATTTCCATAGTGTAAACAAAAAACTCAGATTCCGACACCTTCTTGCGCAGTCGTAGTTGTAATCCCCTTTTTCATCTTTAGAATATCTTCTTCCATATAGAAAAACTCATCTAGACCTGACGAACTGCTTAAACACCTATATTTTTTGAGTATGAATATGTTTCGATTTATTGATACGCTGCATATCTGAAATTATCATATTTATTTATGAAACTTTTTTTCCTCACTTAGTCATCTTTGCTTCAGATCTGTACTTTCATTGTCTGCGTAGGCAGTTTATCCTTTAGAAAATAATCTGTCATATGCCATTAGTCCCCTTGTAAACCGCCAATAATTTTACCATTTATAATAGCATGAACCTCCGATTTGAACGATTTTTCATGCTTGAATACCTTTCCTTAACCTTCTACGCTTTATGCTTTCCAACCATGAGTCTTAAACCGGCATCAATCTTTTTCCAGCTCTTCATTCGAAATGGCCAAACAATTTTATGCTTGTAACTGGGTCCCTTCCCGGGTTACTGAAGAGCGGCTAGATGGATGCGTCAGAACTGGCGCTTTACCAAAACGAAGCAAAATCCACTGGCGCATTCCCGGTCCAGAAAATCCTCCTACCCCTAAGGACGGCGAGGTAGTGGTATTTGTTGATCACATGAGCCGTGCTTTTAAACCGCCCGGATCCAAGTTTTTTCATGATGTGCTTGCCAGCTTCCAGATCCACCCTCAAGATATTGGACCCAACTCTGTGTCCAATATTTGCGACTTTAAAGTGTTTTGTGAGGCCTATCTGCAAGAAGAGCCAACCGTTGAATTGTTCCGGGATTTTTTTCGATTTGAACCGTCGTACTGAATTTGTAGACAAGCCCAACACTGAACTTGGCGGCATCTCCATTCAGAAAAGGAAGGATGTCAGCTTCCCTCACGCCAAACTTCATAGTCATCCTAGGTATTGGAACCAGACTTGGTTCTACTGTAAGGATACTTCCCCTGAAGATGAGAACCCTCTGCGGGGTTATCGTGCTCACCGGCTTACCAACACACATCCATTTCCGCAACGGTTGACTGCCAAGGAATGGGCCACATATGCACCACAACTCGCCAAGATCAGAGCTTTCATGGCTAATAGTTTGACAGGAGTTGACTTTGTTCGTTGCTGGATATGTTGGAGTATTTAACGTTAAGCCGTCGCCCCGGTTTAATGTGTGAGTACACAGGGAACTCAAAAGATCCTCAACGACATATTCATATTCAACTAACAGAGGCTGAAGTTACTGAGTCTGTTAAGAAAATACTGAATGAATCGGAGGCTGTCTACAGCAAGACCGGGTTAAGTCCCTTCTATACCTTGAATAAACTGCCAGCTGTAAGAATTGCCTCACTCCTGTTTATACTTGATATTCTTAATTGTGTAATCTTTTATATCCTCAGTTAATCTTTTAACAGGGTGATGACCCATTTTGGAAGAATAAACCTCAAAATAAACCGGCCAAGACCCCTCGACCTAAGACGAAGGTTGTCAAGAAACCTGCCAAGAAGAAGGCAGCTGAGTCCACCGGGTTGAACCTCGATAATGATCTTGATAATCCGGCCTCAGAGGTAGAACCTGACTCTCTTGGTTCGTTTTTCATACACTTCATTGACAACGATTATTATCAGGATGACGCTGAAGGCAGCCAAGCCGATGACGTAGAGGTAATTATCCTTTCCTCCGGTTCAGACCCTCTGCCAACACAAAAAATCCGTCAAGCAATCCAGAAAGTAAGATTTTCTCACCCCTAGCTCACTTGGACCCACACTTTCTTTTGAAGAAGCAGCAACATGAAGCTCGCCGCACAACCTGGCACAGCGGCCAAGTAGTTACTTCAGCCGGTTTACTGAACACTCCGGTTCGGAAACATCGATCTGAGGTCTCACACACTTCCGATACTTCTTATCCCAAGACGGGTTATTTCCGACAACCCCATCCGATTCAAATTATTAGGGAACGCCTCATTCATCATTTGGTGAATCAACGGCCACACAACTCCCTCCTTTTAAGACTGTTCCTGGGTAAACACTTTAAACTTAATCTTTTGACGCTTTATACTCGCGTGTTATACTGACCTTTATATCATTTTCTTTTAGACCAAGCACAGACCCAGCAAGAAAGCTCGGGTAGATAAACCGTCTGATGACCATGTGGTTATTGAATCGGAAAGAATTCCAGAACCGGAAGGAACAAATGCTGACACCATGTTTGATGATCTGCCACCTCAAGATCATGACTTTGTTGTTGAACAAGTAGAAGTTGATGCAACAGGCCATGCTGATAAACCGACAAGCCCGGTCCGCACTAATGATAAACCGTCCAGTCCGGCTAAGGCAACTGATAAATCGTCAACTCCAGTCAAGGCTGCTGGTGACAAGGAAGATGACATTATGATTACTGGTGTTAGCCACACCACCCCTGGCAATCCTGTTGCGTTATCAAAGCATAGTGCCAAGGAAGAACTTTCTGCTATGGGCAAAGGCAAGTGGAGCACAGACTTGGCAAGATACGCCCATCTCAACGCCCAAGAACTTCATTCTGGTTTTTTAAACCGTCTGTACACAAACCACGACTATGAAGCCGGTTTACTGAATCTGATGAAGGACCGATATGAGGTAACTACATAACTGTTTTGCTCTTATGTCCAATTTCTAGTACCAACTCTAGTAGCCTCCAAGGGCCAATTTATGATGCCAATCTAAACCGGGACTTTGTAATCTCTCAACTTTGCATGCTTAGCCTCCAAGCGCCGGTTGATCTCTTTAAAATGAACCGGTACTTTAGAATTGTAATCTTTAAACTTTCGCCTATGTAGTCCCCAAGGGCCGGTTTATCTTTCCAAGCTGAACCGGGACTTTAACCAATGTTTACTTTGAGCAAATGTACATTAGCCCCCTAGTGCCATGAATAATACCTGTATTGCGCTTGGGACTTGTAAAAAATTTCTGATAATCAATCAAATAGGCATTAGCCCCCAAGTGCCAAGTGTATAACTTGCTATGTGCTTGGTACTTCAAATATGTACTGCCAACTCATGATATGTCCTTCTCTTATAGGCTGAGCTGAGTAAAAAGGAAGCCCAAATCGCTGATCTTCAAGAAAATATCAAATCCCAGCAAGCAGAAACCTCCAAAGCCAAAGAGGAACTGACCAGTGCCTTAGCAGCCATGGAGAAGATGAAGGAAACTTTTAAGAAGGAACGGGCAGATTGGGGTGTAGAGAAAGCCGCATTGCAAAAGAGAGCTGAAGACGCAGAAGCAGCCCTTAAACCGGTGCCCGAAGAGCTGATCGGTTTAAAGCGGTAGATAAATGCCATGACCGCTGATGTGTTTGGTAAGTATCCTCACTTAAAGTTTTCAACATACATTATCTCATCAGCGACCGGTTTACTGATGCTCACAATAATACAGGAACTCGCACTACCCATCTGGGCTCTGACATGCGGATGAAGCTGAAGGCTGCCTATACTCTTATAGAGCAGTTATATTCCGGAGCCCAACGGGCTATCTACACTGCTGCTCATAATAAACCGCCTCCAACTTTGATAAAGGAAACCATTGAGAAACTGTCAATGTTACCTGCCCGGTTGGACAAGTTAAAAAGATCAGCTGCAAGGTCAGGTGCGCTGACTGCCCTAATCCGGGCTAAGGCATGGATACCAGATCTTGAGTCATCGGATATAGGCAGCGGCTACCCTGGCGTAAAGGAGGACGATTCAGAGTTTAACAATGATGATCTTTGAAGGTTGACAAGGGAAATGCGCCCCTTAGCGAGCAAATTGGCTGAGGAAACAGATCTCTCTCACTATCAGCCGGTTTATGATTCTGATCATAAAAGATATCCTGCGCCAACACATGATGTAGAAGATCTTATTCCGCCAATCCGTAAGCACACCTATGCCCCTGATGTTGACCCCTCAAACCTTATAAGTGATGAAGCTGTGTTCCAAGCCTTAAGTGGAATCGATTGGGCAACCATTGACTTCCAGCCACTGGGTAGAGAGGAGGAAGATGCACCAGCGCAAGATGATCCACAACCTTCAAGTCAGCCTGGTGACGAGTCATGATCCGGAGGCCGGTTTAGCCCTCTGTGTGCTGCCACACTCGCTGAAAACAATTATTCTTTTTGGGCATTAAAGCGCCTTGCAATAGGCTAGTTCAAGATACTTAGTCTGCTATGCCATCGTGCATATTTATGTTGCCTGATATTGTTAATCCATCCTAATTCAGGATATATTATGTTCATAATCCGTAGCAGTGTTATGCAAACTGTTCCTGCATACAAGAAGTTTGAAAGTGTCCTGGCGGTTTACCGTTGGACGGGTCATGATTCCCAAATATATAGCCGGGGTTTATAACCAAGGCTGTACTTTAAAAATAATCAAAGATGAAAGAGATGATACCTGTGATATTGAATCACACTGTTGGTTGACCAACTTTTGTATATTTAGGGTGATAGCCCCAATCTTGAGTATTGATAACTCCTTCCATGTTTTCCCGGTTTATGATAAAACCGTACCGGGTTATAATAAACACCGGTGTATCCACATATAATACTGGTGACTTGTAGTCGAAACCAGACCAGGTTAATAAATGCCGGATTATAATTGTTCATGTACTAACAACTTATCGTTGAAAGCCAACCCGGGTCAATAAACGCCGGTTTATCATAAGATATTAAAAATCTCACCAAAGGAGAAAAAACTTGTCAAATAAAAACACAAAAAGAATATGCAAGGCTTTTCATGGGCTGCCAGGCCACTGAGTTAAACCATTTTTTGAAGCCTTTTAAGATGGACCTCACATTAACCAATCGTCATTTTAACTTTGACAAGTCCAGGGTCTATGAGATTGACTTGTCAAACGTTCGGCGGGTCATACCAGGATTACATGGACGGAGTGGCTTACTTAAAAAGGCAGGATAACCCGGGGTTTTAGGTGAATACACCTGGCTTCCAAGCCTGGCTTGATAGCCTATTGCAAGGGTGTAAGCTCTTTGTTCTTTGAGAAGCAAAGAGCCCCCAAGCAACATTTGAGCTGTGCTCGGTGGGCGCCTATGTTTGAGTTGTGCTGTTGCAACACTCTCTTTGGCCCCACATGATTTCCTTTTGGCCTTAAGCCGATCAAGAGGTGTAGCTATGGTTCAAATACAACCAAGCCCCCAAGTGATTTCCCTAATGGCCTTATGCCAATCAAGAGGTGTAGCTATGGCTCGAATACGACCAAGCCCCCAAGTGCTTTCCTTTGATATATGTGGCCTTATAAGCCGGATCAATGGTAAATAGAACTCTGCTTTATAAACAGAAGCACCCATGTAACCACACATGATGTAATAAAAACAACAGAGTCCCCGCTTTAGCTGAGGCTCCGGTTTATTGTATTGATCATAATATATACATTGTCATAAATATGTACATAAGAAGAGCCTGTGGCTCAAGTATAGTAAGGCCGAATATGAGCTATATTCCACGGCCGTTGGGTCTCCTCCTCCGATTTACGTGAGTCTTTGTGCTCTCGAACATCGGTAAGGTAGTATGATCCGTTGTGCGGATCTTTGCTGACCACAAAAGGTCCTTCCCAAGGTGGGGACAACTTGTGCATATTAGTCTAATCCTGGATGAGCCGGAGCACCAGATCACCTTCTTGAAAAGTTCTGGTTTTAACCCGGCGGATGTGATAACGTCGCAGGTCTTGCTGGTAAATCGCTGAACAAGTCGCTGCAATATCACGCTCCTCATCTAATAGGTCCAGTGAATCTTGACGTGCTTTCTCATTATCAACTTCAACATAAGCCGCCACACGGGGCGAGTCATGACGGATGTCACTAGGGAGAACCACCTCTGCTCCGTAAACCATGAAGAAAGGCGTGTAAACCCTAGATCTGTTCGGTGTGGTATTAATACTCCATAACATAGAAGGTAACTCCTCCACCCAACAACCCGGCGTCCACTTTAAAGGAACCATAAGTCGGGGATTGATGCCTCTCAAAATTTCTTGATTGGCTCTCTCTGCTTGACCATTAGATTGGGGGTGAACCACTGATGACACGTCAAGCCGGATGTGCTCATGCTGAAAAAAATTCTTTTTGATGAATTTAACTGCCATGGCTGCATCACATTTACTGACTGGCTCTGCCTCTACCCACTTGGTGAACTTATCAACCGCCACCAGTAGGTGGGTCTTCTTGTCCTTGGACCTCTTAAAGGGCCCAACCATATCCAGCCCCCAAGTTGCAAACGGCCAAGTGATTGGAATCATCCTTAATTCTTGAGCCGGAACATGAGCGCGGCATGAAAACTTCTGACAACCGTCACACCTCTTTACCAAATCCTCAGCATCAGCATGAGCCGTCAACCAATAGAAGCCGTGACGAAAAGCCTTAGCTACCAAGGATTTTGAACCGGCGTGGTGACCACAATCTCCTTCGTGGATCTCACGCAAAATCTCACAGCCTTCTTGAGGAGACACACAACGCTGAAACGCCCCTGTTACACTGCAATGATGTAACTCCCCGTTGATAATGGTCATTGATTTGGATCACCAGATTATCTGCCTAGCCAAGTATTCATCCTCTAGTAACTCGCCCCAGTTCATGTACGCCAAGTATGGGATCGTCCAATCCGGGATAACGTGAAGAGCTGCCACCAATTGAGCCTCTGGGTCAGGAACAGCCAAATCCTCCTCCATAGGTAACTTGACCGACGAGTTATGCAACACATCCAGAAAGACATTGGGTGCAACCGGTTTACGTTGGGAACCCAAACGACTTAAAGCGTCCGCCACTTCATTCTTTCGCCAATCCACATGGTCGACTTGATAGCCCTTGAAATGACCTGCAACAATATCTACTTCTCGACGATATGCTGCCATGAGTGGATCCTTGGAATCCCAAGTGCCAGACACTTGTTGAGCTACCAGGTCCGAGTCACCAAAGCACTTAACCCGTCTTAAATTCATCTCCTTAGCCATCCGAAGACCATGGAGCAAGGCCTCATACTTAGCTGCATTATTAGTGCAAGGGAACATTAAACGGAGAACATAACAAAACTTATCACCTCGTGGGGAAGTTAATATGACTCTGGCCCCCGAGCCCTCCAATTGTCTGGACCCATCAAAATGAATAGTACAATAAGGGTTATCTGGCTTTTCCTCCGGTGCCTGCAACTTTGTGCAGTCATTGATGAAGTCCATAAGTGCTTGGGACTTGATTGATGTGCGAGGCGTATATTTTAACCTGTGAGGTCCAAGCTCAATAGCCCATTTGGAAATCCGGCCAGTTGCTTCTCAGTTTTGGATGATATCCCCCAAGGGGGCAGAACTGACCACAGTGATAGGATGACCCTGAAAATAGTGCTTGAGCTTCCGACTTGCCATGAAAACTCCATACACCAGCTTCTGCCAATGTGGGTACCTCTGCTTGGACTCAATAAGCACCTCACTAATATAATAAACCGTCCGTTGAACTGGATACTCTTTTCCGGTTTCCTCGCGCTCCACAACAATAGCCACACTAACCGCCCGGGCATTAACAGCCACATATAACAACAAGGGCTCTTTATCAACAGGAGCAACAAGGACAGGCGGCTCAGCTAGCTGCCGCTTTAGACTCTCAAACGCTTCATTGGCGGCATCACTCCAAACAAAGTCATCCGTCTTCTTCAGCATCTGATACAAAGGGATGGCCTTCTCCCGTAACCGACTGACAAACCGGCTTAAAGCTGTAATCCGGCCTGCCAAGCGTTGAACATCATTGACACACTTTGGCTTGGCTAGTGAAGTGATAGCTTTGATCTTCTCTGGATTAGCTTCAATGCCCCTGTTAGATACCAGAAAACCCAAGAGCTTGCCTGTCGGTACACCAAAGACACATTTAGCTGGATTAAGCATCATCTTATAAACCCGGAGGTTATCAAACGTCTCGTTCAAGTCATCTATCAATGTTTCCTCTTTTTTGGACTTTACCACAATATCATCCACATAAGCATGAACATTGCGCCCAATCTGATTATGAAGACAATTCTGCACACAACGCTGATAAGTCGCCTAGACACTCTTGAGCCCAAAAGGCATATATACATAGCAAAAGGCTCCAAAGGGAGTTATAAAAGCTGTCTTCTCCTGGTCCTTAACTACCATTTTGATCTGATGGTAACCAGAATAAGCGTCCAGAAAACACAAACGGTCACAACCCGTCGTAGCATCAATGATTTAATCAATACGAGGGAGAGCAAAGGGATCAGCTGGACAAGCCTTGTTCAAATCTGTGTAGTCCACACACATACACCAAGTGTCGTTCTTCTTAAGTACCAGCACCGGATTAGCTAGCCACTCGGGGTGAAAGACCTCCACAATAAACCCTGCTGCCAAAAGCCGGGCTACCTCCTCACCAATAGCCTTGCGCCTTTCTTCATTGAAGTGACGGAGAAACTACCTGACCGATTTAAACTTGGGATCTATATTAAGAGTGTGCTTAGCGAGTTCCCTCGGTACACCTGGCATATCAGAAGTTTTCCATGCAAAGATGTCTCGGTTCTCATGGATGAACTCGATGAGCGTGCCTTCCTATTTCGGATCCAGGTTAGCGCTGATGCTGAACTGCTTGGATGAATCACCAGGAACGAAGTCAACCAGCTTAGTCTCCTCGGCCGATTTAAACTTCAAAGTCGGATCATGCTCTATAGTTGGTTTTTTCAGAGAAGTCATATCTGCCGGATCAACATTGTCTTTGTAAAACTTCAACTCCTCTGTTGCACTATGATGGTCCCCTTATGACCCGACATCTTAAGCTGCAGATAAACATAACAGGGCCTTGCCATGAACTTAGCATAAGCCGGTCGTCCAAATAGTGCATGATATGGGCTCTTGATTTTCACCACTTCAAAAGTCAATGTTTCTGATCTTGAATCATGATCATCTCCAAAAGCAACCTCTAGAGCTATCTTAACAACTGGGTACGGCGATTTACCAGGCACCACACCATTAAATACGGTGTTCGACGGTTTAAGATTTTTATCTGTCAACCCCATGCGACGGAAGGTTTCATAATAAAGGATATTAATACTGCTCCCTCCATCCATGAGTACCTTCGTGAACTTGTACCCCCCAACCTGAGGTGCCACCACTAATGCCAGGTGACCCGGATTATCAACCCGGGGTGGATGATCCTCTCGACTCCACAAAATGGGTTGTTTAGACCAGCGTAGATAATGGGGCACTGCCGGTTCAACGGAGTTTACTGCCCTTTTATGAAGCTTCTGACCGCGCTTACACAAACTAGTGGTGAAGACATGATACTGCCCACTATTCAACTACTTCGGATTACTCTGATAACCCGATTGTTGCTGCTGCTCACTCCCTTGATGATTATAACCTCCCTGGTTTCCCCGACTGCCTTGATTGCCATGTCTGGTTTGGTTTCCTTGGAATCCTGAACCGGAGCTGCCTCCACCATAACCCGGCCCATGAAAACCGCCTCCTAAACCGCCGGGCAGTCCATGGTCGTATTGAAAGAGATTTGAATTTTTGAACTCCCACATAATGAAGCAATCTTTCCAAAGATGCGTACCTGGCCTTTCCTTCGACCCGTGCTTTGGGCAAGGCTGATTTAACAGGCGCTCAAGATTGCGACCTGACCCTCCACCCCGCTGGGGCGGTTTACCCTTACGGCACTGACCATTATCCTGGGTGTTGGTGTTAGCCACAAAGTCCAAGCTATTATCCACCTTGCGTGTACCGTTGTTCCCATGACCCGCCGGGTTATGCTGCTACCCCTTGGCACCACCATTCTTCTTTCCCTTCCTCGGCTTTTCATCCTCAGACTCAGGGTCCTTGGTACTATTTGAATCGGCATACTTAACCAGAGCTGCCATGAGCATTGCCATGTCATTGCAGTGAAGCTTGAGCCTTCCCAATTTCAATTTCAAAGGCGTAAACCGGCAATTGCCTTCCGACGTCAAGACTGCCGTATCAGCATTGATGCAGTGTGATGAATGCAAAATAGCTGAGACTCGCTTTACACAATGGGTTGTAGACTCCCCTTCCTCTTGAACACAGGCGGCTAAGTCCACAATTGACATGGGCTGCTTGCACGTATCTTTGAAATTTTGGATGAATCGGCTTTTTAGCTCAGCCCACGACCCGACAGAGTTAGCTGGTAAACTTTTCAGCCAAGTACGAGTTGTCCCCTCCAGCATCATAGTGAAGTACTTAGCACATGCCGCATTATCCACGTCCAGCATCTCCATTGCCATCTCATAGCTCTCGACCCATGATTCAGGGTGTAAATTGGCAGTGTAATTGGGCACCTTACGAGGACCCTTGAAGTCCTTAGGCAGCCACACGTTACGCAAGGCTAGGGTGAGACACGGCACCCCCAAAGAACTGAAAACCACACCTAGTTCCACTGAAGTGGTCGGGCGAACCGGAGTAAGCTGACGAGCCACGTATTGCGCTGCTAACTCAACTTCTCGACTGCTCGACCATGATCCACCACATCCTGGGCATTAGCACCGCCACCCGCCGGGTTATGCCCTCGCGGCAGGTTACGGTTTCGCGCACGGCTTGATACAGTCGGTTCATCAATATGCCTGTTGTAGCTCCGACTTGGGCAGGGGGTGGAATGAATCCTCTCACGACTGTGCGAATAAGCCTGCTATTGGGTCAGAGCCGTCTGAAGGAGCTCTCTAGCCTGTCGTGTTTCAACTGCTACTGGGGACTCGCCTTCGATCGGGAGAGCTGCCAATCGTGAAGCGGCGGCGACGATGTTATCCAACGGGTTAGAGTAATGACCTGGAGGTGTTGAGACGTGCTATGATAGGATATTGTTCTGACGAGGCGGATCCGCCGCGCGCGGGTGAACCGGCGCCCCCGTTCCAGGTGCCTCCGCCCGGTTTACCACTGGCTGGTTGCTGGTTCCCGCTCCTGGCATGTTAAAGAGATTCCTTCCCTCGTAAACTAGAGGCAGGTGAGACTGGTACTTTCTCCTCATGGCATCATTTGATCCGCTCTGATCCAGCATAAGCCGATAAGCTTGTGCCTCTAACTCGTCCCACTCTGCGGCCATCCTGGTGTTCTCTGCTACTAGATCTATCTTAGCTTGAGCTATCTGATCCTTCACCTTTGCAATTTCCACGTTATGCTGATCCTAATCTGCCGGTTTAATCTCAGCTGCTAGCAACGTTGCCAAAGTGTCAAATAAATTAGACAAAACCTGAACCGGCGCTGGCGCGGGGCCTCATGTCCCGGCGGGTGTTGCAGCTGCTGTACCGGAAATCATCGCCGCCGTGGTGGAAGAATGTTATACCGCCTGCGTACCAGCCATGAAAATCACAACTCGGCTTGGCGGATCAGAGAGGTCCGGAATACTGTCGCCATCGGAACCGCCACCAATCCGGCCATCATGTAGTTGATACTGCAACTCGGTCTCTCCGGTTGAAGACTCGTCATCAGAGCAAACGACGGTTTCACCACCAGATACCGATCTATCCTCAGATTCCGCTCCGTGGATGACTCCCACGAAGGCACGCTTTACGGCATGCTGAACTCAGGTAGGTCTTGCATGCTGAGCCATCTCGACGATGTCGGTGCAGATGTCCGTCTCAGGGCCCGGATCGCCGTCTTGCTAATGAAGACGTGTATTCTGGCAAAGGGGACCCGGTACCCATACTCAATCGAGCCGGCCTCGGGGCCCCAACCTGCGTCGTTGATGTAGAGCTTGCCGCGACAACTCTTGGTCATCCGGCCCACAGCGTATCCCATGAGTCCTTTGAAGCTGCCCTTCAAGAACTCGAAACCATCGTGCGATAGCCCCATGGTGGGCGCCAACTGTCATGGTTTGGTCATGACAGATGTCCTAGTGAAATGACTTAATCGTGGAGCCATCGCGGCGGGTTAGCTTAAAGGGGTTAAAGCAAACAAGGGACGCAAGGAATTATACTGGTTCGACACCTGACGATGAAGGTAAAAGCCTACTCCAGTTGTGATGGAATTGCTAGGGTTTCGATGACCAGGGAGCGAATCCGCTTTGCCTAGCTCTCGAGTTATTGTTTGTTGTCCCTAAACCGCCGCCGGGTCGTCCCTTTATATACACAGGTTGACGCCCGGCGGTTTACAGGATCCCGAGGCTGGCCCATAAGTGCACTCAGCTCGGTTTCTACCTTTACTTGCCTTACAACATAAGTTACATATCATATGGCGGTTTATGTCTACGGGCTCTAATCCGCCTTTGGGCCCTGGGCCTTCATGTTAGATCTCCTCCATAAAGCGCCATACTTCTTGTCTTTATGGGCTTCAAATATGACTAACTCATTGTGAGCATAACCCAGTCCCTCATGGCCGGTTTATATTTAGTAGTAATATCCCCAAGATGTATACTTTCATTGTCAACATAACAACCGAGAGATCTCAATATCTTCCATGCTACACACATTATAGGCGGTTCCCAAACAGAATGGTAAAGTTTATACTCCCCCTCCACCAACAAGCATCAATCCATGGCTTGCTCGAAACAACGAGTGCCTCCAACTAACAAGAGTCCCGGGGGAGTTTTGTTTACAGTTATTTTGATTTGATTTGCACAAAGCATGGGACTGGGCACCCTGGTGACCAGCCATTTTCTCGTGAGTGAGGAGCGGAGTCCACTCCTCTTGAGAATAACCCACCTAGCATGGAAGATACAGACATCCCCAGTTGATACATGAGCTATTCGAGCATACAAAACAGAATGTTTATTTGAAGGTTTATAGTTTGGCACACACAAATTTACTTGGAACGGCTGGTAGATACAGTTTATAGGTAGGTATGGTGGACTCATATGGAATAACTTTGGGGTTTATGGAATTGGATGCACAAGCAGTATTCCCGCTTATTACAAATGAAGGCTAGAAAAAGACTGGGAAGCGACCAGCTAGAGAGCGACAACAGTCATGAACATGCATTAAAATTAATCAACACCGAATGCAGGCATGAGCAGGATACAATGCACCATGAACATAAATATCGTAGAGGCTATGTTGATTTTGTTTCAACTACATGCGTGAACATGTGCCAAGTCAAGCCACTCGAATCGTTCAAAAGAGGATACCACCCTATCATACCACATCACAACCATTTTAATAGCATGTTGGCACGCAAGGTAAACCATTATAAACTCCTAGCTAATTAAGCATGGCATAAGAAACTATAATCTCTAATTGTCATTGCAAACATGTTTCTTTCATAATAGGCTGAATCAGGAACGATGAACTAATCATATTTACAAAAACAAGAGAGGTCGAGTTCATACTGGCTTTTCTCATCTCAATAAGTTCATCATATAATCATCATTATTGCTTCACTTGCACGACCGAGTAGTGTGGATAATAATAATAGTGCACGTGCATTGGACTAAGCTGGAATCTGCAAGCATTCAATTCAAGAGAGAAGACAAGGTAATATGGGCTCTTTGTTAGATCAACAATAATGCAAAAACGAGCCACTCACCATTTTCATTATGGTCTTCTCCTCTCGACCCCCAAAGAAAAGAAACAAAACTATTTACACGGGAAAGCTCCCAACAAGAAAAAGAAGAACGAGAAATCTTTTTGGGTTTTCTTTTAATTATTACTACTACAACATGAAAAGTAAACTAGCTAAAAGCTACAACTAATTTTTTGTTTTTCTTAAGGTTTATCAAACACACAAGAAGAGAGCATAAAAAGGGAAATAAACTAGCATGGATACTACAATGAAAAAGTATGAACACCGACAACTAGCATGAGTGTGTGAGCATGAATGTAATGCCGGTGAGAAATACATACTCCACCAAGCTTAGGCTTTTGGCCTAAGTTGGTCTACTGCCATGGCTGGCCTGGCGGATATCCAAAGTTGTAGTTGGGCTCATACTGAGAAGGAGCCTCGTGTTGCCACTGGTTGGCAATCTCCTCCGGATCCCACTGGTAAACAGACTGTCGTGAAGGATGAAATTTTGGTTCTGGCTCTAGCTTTGTAGCTGATGTGGGGTTTCGGTAGGCGTGAATGGCCTCCGGCGGAACAAGGTACTTGCCTACAGATAAGTCAAACAAGGAAGGAGCAGGCAAAGTGATAGTCTCAGGGTGATTTTTATCAAAAATCAGCTTGTACTTAAGCATCTTTTCCTTATTCTTAACGATAAAATCATGTGCTACCATACTCTTATAGTCTAGAAAAACAGAGGCAACAATTTCTCTTCCTTCTCATAATGCCTAATAGGTATGTTAAAGTGTGCAGCGAGGCGCGAGGCAAAGATACCTCCCAAGATGGGGCCCTTAGTACGGTTAAGATTTAACCGCTTTGCAACAATAGCACCCATACTAAATGTGTCATCACGGAACAAGCCATGGCACAAAATAACAATATCAGGGGCACTAAGGTTGCCACAGTTTCCGTGACCAATCAAGCATCTACTAGCAAATATTGCAAAGTAACGTAGAACAGGAAAATGTATGCTAGTAATTCTTGCATAGGAAACCTTCCTAGTTTCCCATACAACAATCATATCAATAAAACCTTCCACATCACTACGATGTGGTTCTTCTATGTTGCCTGTAAAGGGTATCTTACAGACCCGACAGAAATCAAAAAGGGACATCTCCTTATACTCATCATATAAATAGAAATCCACCGAAGGTGGTGACCTCCTAGCATGGAAATGAAAATTTTGCACAAAGATATTGGTGAGTAAGAGATACTGTTCGCGTTGGTCCTGGAGGAAGTCGGTGAGGCCTGCATTCTCAGCCAACTCATAAAAATCATCATAAATCCCGGCTGCTCTCAAGAAATCATCACAAGGCCATTCACATGGCGGAACTTCCGCGGTGCGAGGGAGATTATATTTGGGTCTGTTATCCTCCTCACTTTGTTTATCCTTCGAGCTGCGACTCGATGAGCCCCTCAAAAATCTCTTCATCTTTTTCTGAAAATTTCTAACATTTTTAGCAAGTTCAAAATAAAAGTGAACCAAACTCAAAAAAAATTGATAGCAACTACTCCTACAAGTGCCTAGAGGATATATCATGCATTAAAACTAATTTTGACCATATAAATTTGACAAGCAAGCTCAAGAACATGGTCACCTAAGCAGAAATTTTTTGCAATGAATAAAGCACTAGAACAAAAACTAATTGGACCATTGGAGGAGTCACATACCAAAGAACAATCCCCCA
This sequence comes from Triticum urartu, assembly GCF_003073215.2. Lineage (NCBI taxonomy): Eukaryota > Viridiplantae > Streptophyta > Magnoliopsida > Poales > Poaceae > Triticum > Triticum urartu. Next base: position 401,404,949 of record NC_053022.1, on the reverse strand, counting down.
AAGCAGTTTTGTGAATGGAGCTTTGAGCAAGGAGAACGAAAATGGCAGCAAGATGAGCGAGAACTCGGGTTTGAGCTGGCTAGTGATTTTTTTGGGAGGAAGGAGTGTGGTGGCTGGAATAAGTGGAGGGGACCCATGTGTGGTCCACGAGGCAGGGGGCACGCCCAGGGGGGTGGGCGCGCCCTCCACCCTCGTGGGCACGTGGTTGCTCCCCCTGTTGTGTTTTCAGTGCCACATATTCTCAAATATTCTAGAAAAAATCATATTTAAATTTCAGAGCATTTGGAGAACTTTTATTTTTGGGGTATTTTTTATTGCATGGATAATTCAAAAAACAGAGAGAAAATACTTTTTTTTCTTTATTTAGTATAATTAACAGAAAGTAAAAAGAGGGTATAGAAAGTTGTGCCTTCTAACTTCATCAATCTCATGTTCTTCAAAAGGAATCCACCAACAAGGTTGATCAAGTCTTGTTAACAAACTCATTCCGAATCGCATGAAACCAGAGAAATTTCGAATAACACTAGGTTACCTCAACAGGAATATGCACATCCCCAACAATAAGTATATTATATTTCTTCTTGACAGTAGGAAGAGGAAATTCAAAACCTCCAATAGTAATTGTTGAAATTTTTCCAATAGAATTGATACTGTGGAGTTGAGGTTGTTTCCTCGGAAAGTGTACCGTATGCTCATTACCATTAACATGAAAAGTGACATTGCCTTTGGTGCAATAAATAACAGCCCCTGCAGTATTCAAAAAGGGTCTTCCAAGAATAATAGACATACTATCGTCCTCGGGAATATCAAGAATAACAAAGTCCGTTAAAATAGTAACGTTTGCAACCACAATAGGCACATCCTCACAGATACCGACAGGTATAGCAGTTGATTTGTCAGCCATTTGCAAAGATATTTTAGTAGGTGCCAACTTATTCAAATCAAGTATATGATATAAAGAGAGAGGCATAACACTAACACGGGCTCCAAGATCACATAAGGCAGTTTTAACATAGTTTCTTTTAATGGAGCATGGTATCATTGGTACTCCTGGATCTCCAAGTTTCTTTGATATTCCACCCTTAAAAGTATAATTAGCAAGCATGGTGGAAATTTTCGATTCCGGTATCTTTCTCATATTTGTAACAATATCCTTCATATACTTAGCATAAGGATTCATTTTAAGCATATCAGTCAAACGCATACGCAAAAAGATAGGTCTAATCATTTCAGCAAAGCGCTCAAAATCCTCATCATCCTTTTTCTTGGATGGTTTAGGAGGAAAAGGCATGGGTTTCTGAACCCATGGTTCTCTTTCTTTATCGTGCTTCCTAGCAACAAAGTCTTTCTTATCATAACGTTGATTCTTTGATTGTGGGTTACCAAGATCAACAACAGGTTCAATTTCTACATCATTATGATCACTAGGTTGAGCATCAACATGAACATCATCATTAACATTATCACTAGGTTCATGTTCATTACCAGATTGTGTTTTAGCATCAGAAATAAAAATATCATTGGGATCCTCAGGTGTGTCAATAACAGGTTCACTAGAAGCATGCAAAGCCCTATCATTTTTCTTTCTCTTCCTTTTAGAAGGACTAGGTGCATCTATAGTAGTTCTCTGAGAATCTTGCTCAATTCTCTTAGGATGGCCCTCAGGATACAAAGATTCCTGAGTCATTTTACCACCTCTAGTCATCACTCTAACAACATTATCATTATTCTTACTATTCAATTCATTGAGCAAATCATTCTGAGCTTTAAGTACTTGTTCTACTTGAGTAGTAACCATAGAAGCATGTTTACTAATGAGTTTAAGTTCACCTTTAACTCTAGACATATAATCACCCAAGTGTTCAATCTTATAAGCATTATGTTTCAGTTGTATACCAAAATAAGCATTAAAATCTTCTTGCTTAACCATAAAATTATCAAACTCATCTAAGCATTGGCTAGCAAACTTAGCAGGAGGGATTTCAGCTTTATCATATCTATATAGAGAGTTTACCTTTACTACCTGTGTCGGGTTATTGAGACCGTGTGTTTCTTCAATAGGTGATGAATTAAGACCATGTATTTCTTCAATAGGAGGTAAATTATTAACATCTTCAGCTTTTATACCCTTTTCTTTCATAGATTTCTTTGCCTCTTGCATATCTTCAGGACTGAGAAATAGAATACCCCTTTTCTTCGGAGTTGGCTTAGGAGTTGGTTCAGGAAGTGTCCAATTATTTTCATTGGTCGACATATTATTCAATAGAATTTCAGCTTGATCAACTGTTCTTTTCCCGAAAACACAACCAGCACAACTATCTAGGTGGTCTGTGGAAGCATCAGTTAGTCCATTATGAAAGATATCAAGTATTTCATTTTTCTTGAGAGGATGATCGGGCAAAGCATTAAGTAATTGGAGAAGACTCCCCCAAGCTTGTGGGAGACTCTCTTCTTCAATTTGCACAAAATTATATATTTCCCTTAAAGCAGCTTGTTTCTCATGAGTGGGGAAATATTTAGCAGAGAAGTAGTAAATCATATCCTGGGGACTACGCACACAACCAAGATCAAGAGAATTAAACCATATCTTAGCATCACCCTTTAATGAGAACAGAAATAATTTAAGGATATAATAATAGCGAGTTTTCTCATCATTAGTGAACATGGTAGCTATATCATTTAATTTAGTAAGATGTGCCACAACAGTTTCAGATTCATACCCATACAAAGGATCAGATTCAACCAAAGTAATTATCTCAGGATCGACAGAGAAATCATAATCCTTATCAGTAATAAAGATAGGTGAAGTAGCATAAGCAGGATCATATTTCATTCTAGCATTTAGAGATTTTTCTTTCAGACTAGCTAATAGTTTCTTAAGATCACTTATATCATTGCAGGCAAGAAAGTCTCTAGCATTTTCTTCATCCATAACATAACCCTCAGGAACAACAAGCAATTCATATCTAGGGGGAGAATCTTCATCATCACTTTCATCAATATTATCAGTTTCAATAATTTCATTCTCTCTAGCCCTAGCAAGTTGTTCATCAAGAAGTTCACCAAGTGGCACAGTAGTATCAAGCATAGAAGTAGTTTCATCATAAGTATCATGCAAAGCAGAAGTGGCATCATCAATAACATGCGACCTATCAGAATCAATAGCATGTGTAGGTGTCGCAAGTTTACTCATAACAGAAGGTGAATCAAGTGCAGAGCTAGATGGCAGTTCCTTAACACCCCTCGTAGTTGAGGGATAGATTTTTGGTTCTTTGATATTTCAAGTTCTTCATAGTGATAAGAAGGTATAAATCCCAAGTGACTCAAAGAATAGAGCTATGCTCCCCGGCAACGGCGCCAGAAAATAGTCTTGATAACCCACAAGTATAGGGGATCGCAACAATTTTCGAGGGTAGAGTATTCAACCCAAATTTATTGATTCGACACAAGGGGAGCCAAAGAATATTCTCAAGTATTACCAGCTGAGTTGTCAATTCAACCACACCTGGAAACTTAATATCTGCAACAAAGTGTTTACTAGCAGAGTAATATGATAGTAGTGGTAACGGTAGCAAAAGTAATATTTTTGGTTTTATAGTAATGGTAACAGTAGCAACGGAAAATTAAATAAGCGAAGAACAATATATGCAAAGCTCGTAGGCAATGGATCGGTTATGGAGAATTATGCCGGATGCGATCGATCATGCAACAATTATAACAATGGGTGACACAGAACTAGCTCCAGTTCATCAATGTAATGTAGGCATGTATTCCGAATATAGTCATACGTGCTTATGGAAAAGAACTTGCATGACATCTTTTGTCCTACCCTCCCGTGGAAGCGGGGTCCTATTGGAAACTGAGGGATATTAAGGCCTCCTTTTAATTGAGTACCGGACCAAAGCATTAACACATAGTGAATACATGAACTCCTCAAACTATGGTCATCACCGGGAGTGGTCCCGATTATTGTCACTTCGGGGTTGCCGGGTCATAACACATAGTAGGTGACTATAGACTTGCAAGATAGGATCAATAACTCACATATATTCATGAAAACATAATAGGTTCAGATCTGAAATCATGGCACTCGGGCCCTAGTGACAAGCATTAAGCATAGCAAAGTCATGGCAACATCAATCTCAGAACATAGTGGACACTAGGGATCAAACCCTAACAAAACTAACTCGATTACATGATAAATCTCATCCAACCCATCACTGTCTAGCAAGCCTACGATGGAATTACTCGCGCACGGTGGTGAGCATCATGAAATTGGTGATGGAGGAAGGTTGATGATGACGATGGCGACGGATTCCCCTCTCCGGAGCCCCGAACGGACTCTAGATCAGCCCTCCCAAGAGAGTTTTGGGCTTGGCGGCGGCTCCATATCGTAAAACACGATGAATCCTTCTCTCTCATTTTTTCTCCACGAACACGAATATATGGAGTTGGAGTTGAGGTCAGTGGAGCGTCAGGGGGCCCACAAGGCAGGGGGCGCGCCCAGGGGGTGTAGGCGCGCCCCCACCCTCGTGGCCAGGGTGTGGGCCCCCTAACATGGATATTTCTTCCAGTATTTTTATATATTCCAAAAATAATCTCCGTTGATTTTCGGGTCATTCCGAGAACTTTTATTTCTGCACAAAAATAACACCATGGCAATTCTGCTGAAAACAACGTCAGTCCAGGTTAGTTCCATTCAAATCATGCAAGTTAGAGTCCAAAACAAGGGCAAAAGTGTTTGGAAAAGTAGATACGATGGAGACGTATCAAGTGTCTGCACGCGTATGTGCTACTTGCCTCTATGGATGGTGTGCGCTAATGTGTGCATCACATATAATATAATGATCAAAGTGAGCTATCAACACAAGTTCGATGACCGCCAATGCATTTTACTCGGTAATAAATGACCAGGATTGAAGGGGAATCCAAATTTCCTTCGTCTTCTGTCCTTGAGCTCTTGACAAACCAATGCACTGTAGGTTGTCCAGCCACTCCACCCTAGAGCTCTCACCAAGCGTCGTTCATGCCACCGCGCCGCACACTAATCGGTAAGGAAGCGATGGCATCCCGCCGTGCTGAGTTCCTCGCCGCCCACGACCGCACACAAAATGGTAGGGAAGCGATGCCATCCCGCCGTGCCGAGTTCATCGCCGCTCATGACCTCACACCTATGTGGGCGGAATTTGAAGGTGACAAGGCCGAATGGGCTGTAGAGCAAGAGGCGGCCAAAGCCACATAGAGGGAGCGGAGAAGTCAGAAAGCACTCAAGAAAAGGGAGGCCCGCCGCCGCAAGAAAGAAGAGGACGCACGCGCTTGTAACGCCCCGAGACCGTTGCGCCAGGTGCCTTCCAGTTATTCGGCGACGTTGCCATGTCATTTGCTCGCGTGTTGCATTTTGCCATGTCATCATGTGCATTGCATCATCATGTTTTCAAAACTTGCATTCGTCCGGATTCTCCCAGTTCTCTTCGTTGTTCGTTCTGAGATCATACACACTTGCACGCGCCCGCGGCTTGTCCGAAATATTATTTTATAAGTGGCTGGAAAATGTTCTCGGAATGGGTTGAAAGTTGGCGTGTAGTCTTGTTATGTTGTAGGTAGGCCGCCTGCCAAGTTTCATCGCATTCGCAGTTCGTTTGACGCCCCAACGAATATCTATAGTGACAATATAGTCGGTCAAACGTCGGACGTTTTCGGTCTCCGAAAATTGTTGCCGGGCTTTCCCTCTCTTTCCTCTCTAGTCCATCTACACAGTCCGCTACCTACCGCCGGGCCCAACTTAACCTCTCTCGTCAGCCCACGGACCTCCTCGCGCGCACGTCCGAAAGCTGTCCCAGACCCGACCCGGGCAGTCCTCATCGTTGAATTCAGATCATCCCCAAACATCTACAAAACGTCTCCGATTCTTTATTGGGCTCCCCTAAGCTATTTATTCTCGTCCGCCCAATTACGATCGGAGGGACGATGTAGCCCCTAATCTAATCCACGCGATCTATATATGCGTCCAAATCCTAGTCCTAGGATCTGTCCCATCCATCTTTTCCCATCGCGCCGCCACCACCCACTCACCATCTCCATCGGGATCCTCCCAGATCCCCTTCTCACCCAACCAGCTAGCTCCTTCGAGCATCCCTCGATCCCCTCCAAAACCGCAAACAACCACCTCCTCCCTGTTCGATCCAGAGGAGTGGAGCTCCTCCGCGCCCATAGGCTCTCCCGCTCGAGGGCTCCATGCTGTCTTCGCCAAGCGCCAGGAGCTCGAGCCCCTTCTCCCGCGCCCCTATTCCACCTCATCGTCGGATCTCCGTCGCTGTACCACCAAGCCATGAGCCCGAGGAGCCCCTGCACCGTGCTCCTCCCTCGCCGCAGCAGGAGAGCAGCCCCGAGCTCTTCCTCAACCTCCTCACGTTGCTGCCTGGTCAGCTCTACCTCGCGCGCGCGTTGACAGGTTGCCCGTCCGCCAGAGCGTGCCCCGCCTCGACCTCGGCAGTGACCATCGGCGCTGCCGCAGTTGAGCACCACCGTCCCTCATCCTCCCTTCCTTTCTTTGTCTCCTTCCTAACCACTTTTCCCTCTGGCCAGCAACGACAGGAGCTCCATCCCCGAACGCCTTCGTGCCTCCGACCTGAACTCCTCCTGCGCCCGCACCTGCAGCCATGGGCGCCTCAAGCTAGGTTTGCCTTGCCGCCCTAGCTTCCTCAGCCTCGCCTTCGCGCCTCTGACGACCGGCCTCGTCATCGCCGGAGACCCCAGGCTAGCCGCCGCTGCGCTAAGTTACCTGCTCCATGCCGGACTCGGCTTCCTCGTCGTCTCTAGCAACAGCCAGAGCGCCAAGTCCCTCCGCCTCGCCCCGCTTGCCCGCGCCATTCGCCGCCGGCGACCATCTCCAGGACCTCCTCACAGACCCGCCGCTTCCCTCGCCGGTGTCGACCTCCCCTGCTTCGTCCCGCCTAGTATGTGTGCGTTGACCACACGAGGGCAGCGCCTAGGCCAGCCGCGCCAGTTCCAGTCACGGCCTGCCAACCCTCCACGGGCCAAAGGCCTGTTGGCCCATTGTGAGCACAGCCCAACCCATCCATGTTCGGCCTGCGTATGTTTTTTTTCAGTCCAGCGATTTTACCTATTTCCAGGGATTTACCAGTTTTGCAGTATAGCCCCTAAACTTCATGCATTAAATAACTAAATAACCATGCATCGAAATTAATTAAACTTTATATGAAAAATGCTTAGAATTTGTTCTAGTTTCACAATATCCAACTTCCATGCACGTTTGCAATGTTTAAAATGATGTTTGCATATATTTTGCCATATTGCCATGTAAAATGATTTATTTCATGACTAAATAACCATAGCTCCAAACATAACAAACTTTATATGTAAATGGGGTGGAATAATGCCTAGTTTAACATGGTGGCATCACTTTGAATGTTTAATAAATCTAAAATATGGTTTAGGGCAGAACAGTAACAAACCTAAAATATGATGGGGAACGTAGTAATTTTAAAAAAATTCCTACGCACACGCAAGATCATGATGATGCATAGCAACGAGAGGGGAGAGTGTTGTCTGCGTTCCCTCGTAGACCGAAAGCGGAAGCGTTACCACAACGCGGTTGATGTAGTCGTACGTCTTCACGATCCGACCGATCAAGTACCGAACATACGGCACCTCCGAGTTCAGCACACATTCAGCCCGATGACGTCCCTCGAATTCCGATCCAGCCGAGTGTTGAGGGAGAGTTTTGTCAGCACGACAGCGTGGTGGCGATGTTGATGTTCTACTGACGCAGGGCTTCGCCTAAGCACCGCTACGGTATTATCGAGGTGGACTATGGTGGAGGGGGGCACCGCACATGGCTAAGAGATCAAGAGATCAACTGTTGTATATAAAGGAGCAAGGGGGGTGCGGCCGGCCAGGGAGAGGGCGCACCAGGAGGAGTCCTACTCCCACCGGGAGTAGGACTCCCCCCTTTCCTAGTTGGAATAGGATTCGGAGAAGGAAAGAAAGAGGGGAAGAAGGAAAGAGGGGCCCGGCCCCCCTTGCCCTCAACCAAATCGGTTTGGGCCTTGGGGGGGCGCCCCACACTTCCCTTGCTGCCCTCTATTTCCACTAAGGCCCATGTAGGCCCATTAAGCCCCCGGGGGGTTCCGGTAACCTCCCGGTACTGCGGTAAAATCCTGATTTCACCCGGAACACTTCGGACATCCAAATATAGGCTTCCAATATATCAATCTTTATGTCTCAACCATTTCGAGACTCCTCGTCATGTCCTTGATCACATCCGGGACTCCGAACAGCCTTTGGTACATCAAAACATATAAACTCATAATATAACTGTCATCGTAACATTAAGCGTGCGGACCCTACGGGTTCGAGAACTATGTAGACATGACCGAGACACGTCTACGGTCAATAACCAATAGCGGAACCTGGATGCTCATATTGGCTCCTACATATTCTACGAAGATCTTTATCGGTCAAACCGCATAACAACATATGTTGTTCCCTTTGTCATCGGTATGTTACTTGCCCGAGATTCGATCGTGGTATCTCAATACCTAGTTCAATCTCGTTATCGGCAAGTCTCTTTACTCGTTCCATAATACATCATCCCGCAACTAACTCATTAGTTGCAATGCTTGCAAGGATTAAGTGATGTGCATTACCGAGAGGGCCCAGAGATACCTCTCCGACAATCGGAGTGACAAATCCTAATCTCGAAATACGCCAACTCAACAAGTACCAAGATCGTATACGAACTCCTTCATCCAGACTCCTTCATTTGCTGCTTCCAAAGCAGCAATGTACTCCGCTTCACATGTAGATCCCGCCACAACGCTTTGTTTAGAACTGCACCAACTGACAACTCCACCGTTCAATGTAAACACGTATCCGGTTTGCGATTTAGAATCGTCCGGATCAGTGTCAAAGCTTGCATCAACGTAACCGTTTATGATGAGCTCTTTGTCACCTCCATAAATGAGAAACATATCCTTAGTTCTTTTCAGGTATTTCAGGATGTTCTTGACCACTGTCCAGTGATCCACTCCTGGATTACTTTGGTACCTCCCTGCTAGACTTATAGCAAGGCACACATCAGGTCTGGTACACAGCATTGCATACATGATAGAGCCTATGGCTGAAGCATAGGGAACATCTTTCAATTTCTCTCTATCTTCTGTAGTGGTCGGGCATTGAGTCTTACTCAAATTCACACCTTGTAACACAGGCAAGAACCCTTTCTTTGCTTGATCCATTTTGAACTTCTTCAAAACTTTGTCTAGGTATGTGCTTTATGAAAGTCCAATTAAGCGTCTTGATCTATCTCTATAGATCTTGATGCCCAATATGTAAGCAGCTTCACCGAGGTCTTTCATTGAAAAACACTTATTCAAGTATCCCTTTATGCTACCCAGAAATTCTATATCATTTCCAATTAGCAATATGTCATCCACATATAATATTAGAAATGCTACAGAGCTCCCACTCACTTTCTTGTAAATACAGGCTTCTCCAAAAGTCTGTATAAAACCAAATGCTTTGATCACACTATCAAAGCGTTTATTCCAACTCAGAGAGAATTGCACCAGTCCATAAATGGATCGCTAGAGCTTGCACACTTTGTTACCTCCCTTTGGATCGACAAAACCTTCCGGTTGCATCATATACAACACTTCTTCTAGAAATCCATTCAGGAATGCAGTTTTGACATCCATTTGCCAAACTTCATAATCATAAAATGCGGCAATTGCTAGCATGATTCGAACAGACTTAAGGATCGCTACAAGTGAGAAAGTCTCATCGTAGTCAATCCCTTGAACTTGTCGAAAACCTTTCGCAACAAGTCGAGCTTTGTAGACAGTAACATTACCGTCAGCGTCAGTCTTCTTCTTGAAGATCCATTTATTCTCAATTGCTTGCCGATCATCGAGGAAGTCAACCAAAGTCCATATTTTGTTCTCATACATGGATCCCATCTTAGATTTCATGGCCTCAAGCCATTTTGCGGAATCTGGGCTCACCATCACTTCTTCATAGTTCATAGGTTCATCATGATCTAGTAGCATGACTTCCAAAACAGGATTACCGTACCACACTGGTGCGGATCTTACTCAGGTTGATCTACGAGGTTCAGTAACAACTTGATGTGAAGTTTCATGATCATCATCATTAACTTCCTCACTAATTGGTCTAGGTGTCGTGGAAACCGTTTTCTGCGATGAACTACTTTCCAATAAGGGAGCAGGTACGGTTACCTCATCAAGTTCTACTTTCCTCCCACTCACTTCTTTCGAGAGAAACTCCTTCTCCAGAAATGTTCCGAATTTAGCAACAAAAGTCTTGCCTTCAGATCTATGATAGAAGGTGTACCCAATAGTCTCCTTTGGGTATCCTATGAAGACATATTTCTCTGATTTGGGTTCGAGCTTATCAGGTTGAAGCTTTTTCACATAAGCATCGCAGCCCCAAACTTTAAGAAACGACAACTTTGGTTTCTTGCCAAACCACAGTTCATAAGGCGCCGTCTCCACGGATTTTGATGGTGCCCTATTTAACGTGAATGCAGCCGTCTCTAAAGCATAACCCCAAAATGATAGCGGTAAATCAGTAAGAGACATCATAGATCGCACCATATCTAGTAAAGTACGATTACGACGTTCGGACACACCATTACGCTGTGGTGTTCCGGGTGGCGTGAGTTGCGAAACTATTCCGCATTGTTTCAAATGAAGACCAAATTCATAACTCCAATATTCTCCTCCACGATCTGATCGTAGAAACTTTATTTTCTTGTTACGATAATTTTATACTTCATTCTGAAATTTTCAAATGTTTCAGACTTATGTTTCATTAAGTAGATATACCCATATATGCTTAAATCATCTGTGAAGGTGAGAAAATAACGATATCCGCCACGAGCCTCAATATTCATCGGAACACATACATCTGTATGTATGATTTCCAACAAATCTGTTGCTCTCTCCATTGTTCCAGAGAACGGCGTTTTAGTCATCTTGCTCATGAGGCACGGTTCGCAAGTACCAAGTGATTCATAGTCAAGTGGTTCCAAAAGTCCATCAGTATGGAGTTTCTTCATGTGCTTTACACCGATATTGTTGGAAATATGCCCTAGAGGCAATAATAAATTAGTTATTATTATATTATATTTCATTGTTCATGATAATCGTTTATTATCCATGCTAGAATTGTATTGATAGGAAACTCAGATACATGTGTGGATACATAGACAACACCATGTCCCTAGTAAGCCTCTAGTTGACTAGCTCGTTGATCAATAGATGGTTACAGTTTCCTGACCATGGACATTGGATGTCGTTGATAACGGGATCACATCATTAGGAGAATGATGTGATGGACAAGACCCAATCCTAAGCCTAGCACAAAGATCGTGTAGTTCATATGCTAAAGCTTTTCTAATGTCAAGTATCATTTCCTTAGACCATGAGATTGTGCAACTCCCGGATACCGTAGGAATGCTTTGGGTGTACCAAACGTCACAACATAACTGGGTGGCTATAAAGGTTCACTACAGGTATCTCCAAAAGTGTCTGTTGGGTTGGCATGAATCGAGACTGGGATTTGTCACTCCGTGTAAACGGAGAGGTATCTCTGGGCCCACTCGGTAGGACATCATCATAATGTGCACAATGTGATCAAGGAGTTGATCACGGGATGATGTGTTACGGAACGAGTAAAGAGACTTGCCGGTAACAAGATTGAACAAGGTATCGGGGTACCGACGATCGAATCTCGGGCAAGTATCATACCGATGGACAAAGGGAATTGTATACGGGATTGATTGAATCCTTGACATTGTGGTTCATCCGATGAGATCATCGTGGAGCATGTGGGAGCCAACATGGGTATCCAGATCCCGCTATTTGTTATTGACTGGAGAGTTGTTTCGGCCATGTCTGCATGACTCCCGAGCCCGTAGGGTCTACACACTTAAGGTTCGATGACGCTAGGGTTATAGGGAATAGATGTACGTGGTTACCGAATGTTGTTCGGAATTCCGGTTGAGATCCCGAATGTCACGAGGAGTTCCGGAATGGTCCGGAGGTAAAGATTTATATATGGGAAGTCATCATACGGTCACCGGAATAATTCGGGGGTTACCGGTATTGTACCGGGACCACCGGAGGGGTTCCGGGGGTCCACCGAGAGGGTCCACCTGCCCCGGAGGGCCCTATGGGCTGTATGTGGAGAGGGACCAGCCCCTTAGTGGGCTGGGCGCCTCCCCCTAGGGCCCATGCGCCTAGGGTTTGGGGGAACCCTAAAGGGGGGGGGCGCCCCCTTGCCTTGGGGGGCAAGGCAACCCCCCTTGGCTGCCGCCCCCTCCTCAGATTGGATCTGAGGGGGCCGGCCCCCTCTCCCTTTCCCCTATATATATATATATGTGGGGGTTGGGAGGGCAGCCGCACCTCAAAGTTCTGGCACAGCCCTCCCCTCTCCCAAGTCCTCCTCTTCTCCTACGGTGCTTGGCGAAGCCCTGCAGGATTACCACGCTCCTCCTTCACCACCATGCCGTCGTGCTGCTGCTGGATGGAGTCTTCCGCAACCTCTCCTTCTCCCCTTGCTGGATCAAGGCATAGGAGACGTCACCGGGCTGTACGTGTGTTGAACGCGGAGGTGCCGTCCGTTCGGCCTAGGATCATCGGTGATTTGGATCACGACGAGTACGACTCCATCAACCCCGTTCACTTGAACGCTTCCGCTTAGCGATCTACAAGGGTATGTAGATGCACCCCCCTTCCCCTCGTTGCTAGATTACTCCATAGATTGATCTTGGTGATGCGTAGAAAATTTTAAATTTCTGCTACGTTCCCCAACAGTGGCATCATGAGCTAGGTCTATGCGTAGTTTCTATGCACGAGTAGAACACAAAGCAGTTGTGGGCGTCGATATTGCCAATTTGCTTGCCGTTACTAGTCTTATCTTGATTCGGCGGCATCATGGGATGAAGCGGCCCGGACCGACCTTACACGTACGCTTACGTGAGACTGGTTCCACCGACTGACATGCACTAGTTGCATAAGGTGGCTGGCGGGTGTGTGTCTCTCCCACTTTAGTCGGATCGGATTCGATGAAAAGGGTCCTTATGAAGGGTAAATAGAAATTGGCATATCACGTTGTGGTTTTGGCGTAGGTAAGAAACGTTCTTGCTAGAAACCTATAGCAGCCACGTAAAAACTTGCAACAACAATTAGAGGACGTCTAACTTATTTTTGCAGCATATGCCTTATGATGTGATATGGCCAAAAGGATGTGATGAATGATATATGTGATGTATGAGATTGATCATGTTCTTGTAATAGGAATCACGACTTGCATGTCGATGAGTATGACAACCGGCAGGAGCCATGGGAGTTGTCTTAATTTATTTATGACCTGCGTGTCAACATAAACGTCATGTAATTACTTTACTTTATTGCTAAAGCGTTAGCCATAGTAGTAGAAGTAATAGATGACGAGACAACTTCAAGAAGACACGATGATGGAGATCATGGTGTCATGCCGGTGACAACGATGATCATGGAGCCCCGAAGATGGAGATCAAAAGGAGCAAAATGATATTGGCCATATCATGTCACTATTTGATTGCATGTGATGTTTATCATGTTTTACATCTTATTTGCTTAGAACGACGGTAGCTTAAATAAGATGATCCCTCACTAAAATTTCAAGAAAAGTGTTCCCCCTAACTGTGCACCGTTGCGAAGGTTCATTGTTTCGAAGCACCACGTGATGATCGGGTGTGATAGATTCTAATGTTCGAATACAACGGGTGTAAGCCAGATTTACACACGCAATACACTTAGGTTGACTTGACGAGCCTAGCATGTACAGACATGGCCTCGGAACACGAAAGTCCGAAAGGTCGAGCATGAGTCGTATAGAAGATACGATCAACATGAAGATGTTCACCGATGTTGACTAGTCCGTCTCACGTGATGATCGGACACGGCCTAGTTGTCTCGGATCATGTTTCACTTAGATGACTAGAGGGATGTCTATCTGAGTGGGAGTTCATTAAATAATTTGATTAGATGAACTCAATTATCATGAACATAGTCTAAATTGTCTTTGCAAATATGTTGTAGATAAATAACTCATGTTGTAGCTCCCTGTTTCAATACGATCCTAGAGAAAGATTAAGTTGAAAGATATTGTAAGCAATGATGCGGACTAGGTCCGTAGTCCGAGGAGTGTCCTCACTGCTACACAGAAGGCTTATGTCTTTGATGCACCGCTCGATGTGCAAACCCCTACAACGTCGTCTGTGGATGTTGTGAACACCTGACAGAGACATCCTGATGACTACTTGATAGTTTACTGCACCATACTTTACGGCTTAGAATCGGGATTCCAATGACGTTTTGAACGCCATAAGACATATGAGATGTTCCAAGAGCTGAAATTGGGATTTCAGGCTCATGCCCGTGTTGAGAGGTGTGAGACCTCTGACAAGTTCTTTAGCCAACAAGATGGAGGAGAATAGCTCAGCTAGTGAGCATGTGCTCAGAATGTCTGGGTGCTACAATCACTTAAATCAAGTGGGAGTTAAACTTCCAGATAAGATAGTGATTGATAGAGTTCTCTAGCCACTGTCAGTAAGCTACTAGATCTTTGTGATGAACTATGACATGCAAGGGATGGAGTTGATCCCGGAGCTGTTCGCGGTGCTTAAGACCGTAAAAGGTAGAAATCAAGAAGGAGCATCTAGTGTTGATGGTTTGACAAGACCACTGGTTTCAAGAAGGGCAAGGGCTAGAAGGGAAACTTCATGGACGTCAAACCAGTTGCCGCTCCAGTAAAGGAACCCAAGGTTGAACCCAAACCCGAGACTAAGTGCTTCTATTGTAAGGGGAACGGTCACTGGTAGCGGAATTACCCCAAATGCATGGTAGATAAGAAGGCTGGCAACTTCAACAAAGTATATACGTGTTATTATTGTGTACCTCGCTAGTACTCCTGGTAGCACCTGGGTATTGGATACCGGTTCAGTTGCTATTACTGGTGACTTGAAGCAAAAGCTACGGACTAAACGGAGACTGGCTAAGGGCGAGGTGACGATGTGTGTTGGAAGTGTTTCCAAAGTTGATGAGATCACCATCGCACGCTCCATCTGCCTTCGGGATTAGTATTGAACCTAGATAAATGTTATCAGGTGTCTACGTTGAGCATGAATATGATTAGATCATGTTCATTGCAATACGGTCATTCATTTAAGTTAAAGAATAATGGTTATTCTGTTTACATGAATGATACCTTTCATGGTCATGCACCCTATGTGAATGGTTCATTGAATCTCGGTTGTGGTAATACACATGTTCACGCCAAAAGATGTAGAGTTAATAATGATAGTACCACTTTCTCGTGGCACTGCCGCTTAGGTCATATTGGCGTAAGATGCATGAAGAAACTCCATGCCGATGGATGTTTGGAGTCACTTGATTTTGAATCGCTTGACACATGCGAGCCATGCCTCATGGGCAGGATGACTAAGACCCCGCTTTCAGGTACAATGAAACGGGCAAGTGACTTGTTGGAAATTATACATGCTGATGCGTGTGATCCAATGAGAATTGAAGCGTGCGGTGGATATCGCTATTTTCTCATCTTCACTGACGATTTGAGTAGATATAGGTATATTTACTTAATGAAGCACAAGTCTGAAACGTTTGAAAAGTTCAAACGATTTCAGAGTGAAGTTAAGAATCATCATAACAAGAAGATCAAATTCCTACGATCTGATCAATGAGAATATCTGAGTTATGAGTTTGGCAAACACTTAAGACATTGTGGAATTGTTTCACAGTTGAAGCCACCTGGAACACCACTGGGTTATGGTGTGTTCGGACGTCGTAATCGAACCTTATGAGATATGGTGCGATCTATGATGTCTCTTATCAATCTACCGTTTTCATTTTGAGGTTATGCGTTAGAGACAGCTGCATTCACTTTAGATAGGACACCATCTAAGTCCGTTGAGACGGCGTCGTATGAGCATTGGTTTGGCAAGAAACCAAAGTTGTCGTTTCTTAATGTTTGGGGCTGCGATGCTTAAGGCTTCAGCCGGAGAAGCTCGAACCCAAAGCGGACAAACACATCTTCATAGGATACCCAAAGGTGACAGTAGGGTATACCTTCTATCTCAGATCCGAGGGCAAATTGTTTGTCGCTAAGAACGGGTCCTTTCTCGAGAAGGAGTTTCTTTCGATAGAATTGAGTGGGAGGAAGATAGAACTTGATGAGGTTGTCGAACCTTTACTTCAACCAGAGAGTGATGCAACACAGAAAGATGTTTTCTGTGGCGCCTACGTCTGTTGAATAGGAAGTTAATGATAGTGATCATGAAGCTTCGGATCAAGTTGCTATCGAACCTCGTAGGTCGACAAGGATATGTAGTACTCCTAAGTGGTACGGTAATCCTATCTTAGATATCATGTTGTTAGACAACAATGAACCTACGAGCTATGGAGAAGCGATGGTGGGCCCGTATTCCGACAAATGGTTAGAAGCCATGAAATCCGAGATAGGATCCCTATATCAGAACAAAGTATGGACTTTGGTGGACTTGCCCGAGGATCGGCAAGCCATTGAGATAAAAGGATCTTTAAGAAGAAGACGGACGTGGGCGGTAATGTTACCGTCTATGAAGCTCGACTTGTGGGAAAGAGTCTTTTCACAAGTTCAAGGAGTTGACTACGATGAGAATTTCTCACCCGTAGCGATGCTTAAGTCCGTCGGAATCATGATAGCATTAGCTGTATTTTTCGATTATGAAATCTTACAGATGGATGTCAAAACAAGTTTTCTTACCAGTTTTCGTAAGAAAAGTTGTATGTGATACAATAAAAGGTTTTGTCGATCCTAAGGATGCTAAAAGGTATGCTGGCTCCAGCAATCCTTCTATGGACTAGATCAAGCATCTCGGAATAGGAATATATGTTTTGATGGAGTGATCAAAGCTTTTAGGTTTATACAATGTTTGCTAGAAACTTGTATTTACAAGAAAGTGAGTGGGAGCACTACAACATTTCTGATAAGTATATGTGGATGACATATTGTTGATCCGAAATAATGTAGAATTTCTGGAAAGCATAAACGGTTGTTTGAAGAGTGTTTTTCAAAGGAAGACCTGGATAAAGCTGCTTACATATTGGGCATCAAGATCTATAGAGATGGATCAAGACGCCTGATGGTACTTTCAAAGAACGCACACCTTGACATGTTTTTGAAGGAGTTCAAAATAGATCAGTCAAAGAAGGGGTTCTTACCTGAGTTGTAAGGTGTGAAGTTGAGTAAGACTCAAAGCTTGACCATGGCATAAGAAAGAGAAAGGACGAAGGTCATCCCCTATGCTTTTTTTCATAGGCTCTATACGGTATGCCATGCCGAAGTACCGCACCTGATGTGTGCCTTGCCACATGTCTGGCAGGAGGGTACAAAGGTGATCTAGGAGTAGATCACCAGATAGCGGTCAAAATTATCCTTAGAGGAATAAGGAAATGTTTCTCGGTTATGGAGGTGATAAAGAGTTTGACGTAAAGAGTTACGTCGATGCAAGCTTAACACCTATTCGGATAGCTCTGAGTAGAGATACCAGATACGTATAATGGAGCAACAATTTGGAATAGCTCCAAGTGGAACGTGGCAGCAGCATCTACGATATAAAGTTTTGCGAAATACATAGGGATCTGAATATGGCAAGACCCGTTGACTACAACCTCTCTCACAAGCATAACATGATCAAACCCAGAACTCTTTGAGTGTTTATCACATAGTGATGTGAACTAGATCATTGAGTCTAGTAGACTCTTGGATGTTGGTCACATGGCGATGTGACCTGTGAGTGTTAATCACATGGCGATGTGAACTAGATTATTGACTCTAGTGCAAGTGGGAGACTATTGGAAATATGCCCTAGAGGCAATAATAAATTAGTTATTATTATATTATATTTCATTGTTCATGATAATCGTTTATTATCCATGCTAGAATTGTATTGATAGGAAACTCAGATACATGTGTGGATACATAGACAACACCATGTCCCTAGTAAGCCTCTAGTTGACTAGCTCGTTGATCAATAGATGGTTACGGTTTCCTGACCATGGACATTGGATGTCGTTGATAACAGGATCACATCATTAGGAGAATGATGTGATGGACAAGACCCAATCCTAAGCCTAGCACAAAGATCATGTAGTTCGTATGCTAAAGCTTTTCTAATGTCAAGTATCATTTCCTTACACCATGAGATTGTGCAACTCCCGGATACCGTAGGAATGCTTTAGGTGTACCAAACGTCACAACGTAACTGGGTGGCTATAAAGGTTCACTACAAGTATCTCCGAAAGTGTCTGTTGGGTTGGCACGAATCAAGACTGGGATTTTTCACTCCGTGTAAACGGAGAGGTATCTCTGGGCCCACTCGGTAGGACATCATCATAATGTGCATAATGTGATCAAGGAGTTGATCACGGGATGATGTGTTACGGAACGAGTAAAGAGACTTGCCGGTAACAAGATTGAACAAGGTATCGGGGTACCGACGATCGAATCTCGGGCAAGTATCGTATCGATGGACAAAGGGAATTTTATACGGGATTGATTGAATCCTTGACATCGTGGTTCATCCGATGAGATCATCGTGGAGCATGTGGGAGCCAACATGGGTATCCAGATCCCGCTGTTGGTTATTGACCGGAGAGTTGTCTCGGCCATGTCTGCATGACTCCCGAGCGCGTAGGGTCTACACACTTAAGGTTCGATGACGCTAGGGTTATAGGGAATAGATGTACGTGGTTACCGAATGTTGTTTGGAGTCCAGGATGAGATCCCGGACGACACGAGGAGTTCCGGAATGGTCCGAAGGTAAAGATTTATATATGGGAAGTCATCATACGGTCACCGGAATAATTCGGGGGTTACCGGTATTGTACCGGGACCACCGGAGGGGTTCCGGGGGTCCACCGGGAGGGTCCACCTGCCCCGGAGGGCCCTATGGGCTGTATGTGGAGAGGGACCAGCCCCTTAGTGGGCTGGGCGCCTCCCCCCTAGGGCCCATGCGCCTAGGGTTTGGGGGAACCCTAAAGGGGGGCGCCCCCTTGCCTTGGGGGGCAAGGCAACCCCCTTGGCCGCCGCCCCCTCCTCAGATTGGATCTGAGGGGGCCGGCCCCCCTCTCCCTTGCCCCTATATATATGTGGGGGTTGGGAGGGCAGCCACACCCCAAAGTTCTGGCGCAGCCCTCCCCCTCTCCCAAGTCCTCCTCTTCTCCTACGGTGCTTGGCGAAGCCCTGCAGGATTACCACGCTCCTCCTTCACCACCATGCCGTCATGCTGCTACTGGATGGAGTCTTCCCCAACCTCTCCTTCTCCCCTTGCTGGATCAAGGCGTAGGAGACGTCATCGGGCTGTACGTGTGTTGAACGCGGAGGTGCCGTCCGTTCGGCACTAGGATCATCGGTGATTTGGATCACGACGAGTACGACTCCATCAACCCCGTTCACTTGAACGCTTCCGCTTAGCGATCTACAAGGGTATGTAGATGCACTCCCCTTCCCCTCGTTGCTAGATTACTCCATAGATTGATCTTGGTGATGCATAGAAAATTTTAAATTTCTGCTACGTTCCCCAACAGATATGACCTAAACGGCAGTGCCACAAATAAGTTGCACTATCATTATCAACTCTACATCTTTTGGTTCCAATATTATGAATATGTGTATCACTACTTTCGAGATTCAACAAAAATAGACCATTCTTCAAGGATGCATGACCATAAAAGATATTACTCATATAAATAGAACAACCATTATTCTCTGATTGAAATGAATAACCGTCTCGCATCAAACAAGATCCAGATATAATGTTCATGCTCAATGCTGGCACCAAATAACAATTATTTAGGTCTAATACTAATCGCGAAGGTAGATGTAGAGGTAGCGTGCCGACCACGATCACATCGACTTTGGAACCATTTCCCACGCGCATCGTCACCTCGTCCTTAGCCAATCTTTGCTTAATCCGTAGCTCGTGTTTCGAGTTGCAAATGTTAGCAACAGAACCAATATCAAATACCCAGGTTCTACTGCGAGCATTAGTAAGGTACACATCAATAACATGTATATCACATATACCTTTGTTCACTTTGCCATCCTTCTTATCCGCCTAATACTTGGGGCAGTTCCGCTTCCAGTGACCAGTCTGCTTGCAGTGGAAGCACTCAGTCTCAGGCTTAGGTCCAGACTTGGGTTTCTTCTCCTGAGCAGCAACTTGTTTGCTGTTCTTCTTGAAGTTCCCCTTCTTCTTCCCTTTGCCCTTTTTCTTGAAACTGGTGGTCTTATTGACCATCAAAACTTGATGCTCCTTCTTGATTTCTACTTCCGCGACCTTTAGCATCGCGAAGAGCTTGAGAATAGTCTTATTAATCCCTTGCATGTTATAGTTCATCACGAAGCTTTTGTAGCTTGGTTGCAGTGATTGAAGAACTCTGTCAATGACACTATCAACAGGAAGATTAACTCCCAGTTGAGTCAAGTGATTATGATACCCAGACATTTTGAGTATATGTTCACTGACAGAACTATTCTCCTCCATCTTGCAGCTATAGAACTTATTGGAGACTTCATATCTCTCAATCCGGGCATTTGCTTGAAATATTAACTTCAACTCCTAGAACATCTCATATGGTCCATGACATTCAAAACGTCGTTGAAGACCCGGTTCTAAGCCGTAAAGCATGGCACACTGAACTATCGAGTAGTCATCAGCTTTGCTTTGTCAGACGTTCATAACATCTGGTGTTGCTCCTGCAGCAGGCTTGGCACTTAGCGGTGCTTTCAGGACGCAATTCTTCTGTGCAGCAATGAGGATAATCCTCAAGTTACAGACCCAGTCCGTGTAATTGCTACCATCATCTTTCAACTTTGCTTTCTCAAGGAACACATTAAAATTCAACGGAACAACAGCACGGGCCATCTATCTACAATCAACATAGACAAGCAAGATACTATCAGGTACTAAGTTCATGATAAATTTAAGTTCAATTAATAATATTACCTAAGAAATCCCACTTAGATAGACATCCCTCTAATCCTCTAAGTGATCACGTGATCCAAATCAACTAAACCATGTCCGATCATCACATGACATGGAGTAGTTTTAATGGTGAACATCACTATGTTGATCATATCTACTATATGATTCACGCTCGACTTTTCGGTCTCAGTGTTCCGAGGCCATATCTGCATATGCTAGGCTCGTCAAGTTTAACCTGAGTATTCTGTGTGTGCAAATGTTTTGCACCTGTTGTATTTGAACGTAGAGCCTATCACACCCGATCATCACGTGGTGTCTCAGCACAAAGAACTTTCGCAATGGTGCATACTCAGGGAGAACACTTGTACCTTGATAATTTAGTGAGAGGTCATCTTCTAATGCTACCGTCAATCAAAGCAAGATAAGATGCATAAAAGATAAACATCACATGCAATCAATATAAGTGATATGATATGGCCATCATCGTCTTGTGCTTGTGATCTCCATCTTCGGAGAACCGTCATGATCACCATCGTCACCAGCGCGACACCTTGATCTCCATCGTAGCATCGTTGTCGTCTCGCCAATCTTATGCTTCCAAGACTATCGCTACCGCTCAGTGATAAAGTAAAGCATTACAGGGCGATTGCATTGCATACAATAAAGCGACAACCATATGGCTCCTGCCAGTTGCCGGTAACTCGGTTACAAAACATGATCATCTCATACAATAAAATTTAGCATCATGTCTTGACCATATCACATCACAACATGCCCTGCAAAAACAAGTTAGACGTCCTCTACTTTGTTGTTGCAAGTTTTACGTGGCTGCTACGGGCTTAGCAAGAACCGTTCTTACCTACGCATCAAAACCACACCGATAGTTTGTCAAGTTGGTGTTGTTTTAACCTTCGCAAGGACCGGGCGTAGCCACACTTGGTTCAACTAAAGTTGGAGAAACTGACACCCGCCAGCCACCTGTGTGCAAAGCACGTCGGTAGAACCAGTCTCGCGTAAGCGTACGCGTAATGTCGGTCCGGGCCGCTTCATCCAACAATACCACCGAAAAAAAGTGTGACATGCTGGTAAGCAGTATGACTTATATCGCCCACAACTCACTTGTGTTCTACTCGTGCATATGACATCTACGCATAAAACCAGGCTCAGATGCCACTGATGGGGAACGTAGTAATTTCAAAAAAAATCCTACGCACACGCAAGATCATGGTGATGCATAGCAACGAGAGGGGAGAGTGTTGTCTACGTACCCTCGTAGACCAAAAGCGGAAGCGTTAGCACAACACGGTTGATGTAGTCGTACGTCTTCACGATCCGACCGATCAAGTACCGAATGTACGACACCTCCGAGTTCAACACACGTTCAACCCGATGACGTCCCTCGAACTCCGATCCAACCGAGTGTTGGGGGAGAGTTTCGTCAGCACGACGGCGTGGTGACGATGTTGATGTTCTACCTACGCAGGGCTTCGCCTAAGCACCGCTATAGTATTATCGAGGTGGACTATGGTGGAGGGGGGCACCGCACACGGCTACAAGATCAAGAGATCAACTGTTGTGTCTATGGGGTGCCCCCATGCCCCCGTATATAAAGGAGCAAGGGGGGTGCGGCCGGCCAGGGAGAGGGCGCTCCAGGAGGAGTCCTACTCCCACCGGGAGTAGGACTCCCCCCTTTCCTAGTTGGAATAGGATTCGGGAGAAGGAAAGAAAGAGGGGAAGAAGGAAAGAGGGGGTCGGCCCCCCTTGCCCTAAACCAATTCGGTTTGGGCCTTGGGGGCGCGCCCCACACCTCCCTTGCAGCCCTCTATTTCCACTAAGGCCCATGTAGGCCCATTAAGCCCCCGAGGGGTTCCGGTAACCTCCTGGTACTCCGGTAAAATCCCGATTTCACACGGAACACTTCCGACATCCAAATGTAGGCTTCCAATATATCAATCTTTATGTATCGACCATTTCGAGACTCCTTGTCATGTCCTTGATCACATCCGGGACTCCGAACAACCTTCGATACATCAAAACATATAAACTCATAATATAACTGTCATCGTAATGTTAAGCGTGCGGACCCTACGGGTTCGAGAACTATGTAGACATGACCGAGACACGTCTCCGGTCAATAACCAATAGCGGAACCTGGATGCTCATATTGGCTCCTACATATTCTACGAAGATCTTTATCGGTCAAACCGCATAACAACATACGTTCTTCCCTTTGTCATCGGTATGTTACTTGCCCGAGATTCGATCGTCGGTATCTCAATACCTAGTTCAATCTCGTTACCGGCAAGTCTCTTTACTCGTTCCGTAATACATCATCCTACAATTAACTCATTAGTTGCAATGCTTGCAAGGCTTAAGTGATGTGCATTACCGAGAGGGCCCAGAGATACCTCTTCGACAATCGGAGTGACAAATCCTAATCTCGAAATACGCCAACCCAACAAGTACCTTTGGAGACACCTGTAGAGCACCTTTATAATCACTCAGTTACGTTGTGATGTTTGGTAGCACACAAAGTGTTCCTCCGGTAAACGGGAGTTGCATAATCTCATAGTCATAGGAACATGTATAAGTCATGAAGAAAGCAATAGCAAGAAACTAAACGATCAAGTGCTAAGCTAACGGAATGGGTCAAGTCAATCACATCATTCTCCTAATGATGTGATCCCGTTAATCAAATGACAACCCATGTCAATGGTTAGGAAACTTAACCATCTTCGGTCAACGAGCTAGTCAAGTAGAGGCATACTAGTGACACTCTGTTTGTCTATGTATTCGCACATGTATTGTTTCCGGTTAATACAATTCTAGCATGAATAATAAACATTTATCATGATATAAGGAAATAAATAATAACTTTATTATTGCCTCTAGGGCATATTTCCATCAAAATATGCACATGAGGAGTTTCCGGACTTGTTGCTTGTTGATCCGGCCACATTTAAACTTGCCTAGATAGGTAGTTTTCTTACTTATGCTTCAACTCTTGCCATGCTAACCAAAATTTAATATTGTTGGGTACATAAACGAGAGAGAACTAAATAATTGATGTGGTGTTTCGTCAATATGCAACTCGTTGCATATTGAGTTCCACTTAATTTGTAGTGTTGGTTGTGCACTTTGCCATGCCATGCCTCATTAAACCGGACATGCATCATACTTGGTTGTGCATCATGCCATGATTATATGATGGTTGTTTACTATGTTGTTTGCTTCTTTCCAGTGTTGCTTCTTCGGATTAGTTCCGATAACGTCGCATTTGTGAGTATCCGTACGACTACGTCCGTTTGGCTTCTTCATGGACTCGTTCTTCTTCCTAGCGGGACTGCAGGCAAGATGACCATACCCTCGAAATCACTTCTATCTTTGCTTGCTAGTTGTTCGCTCTATTGCTATGTCGCGCTACCTACCACTTGCTATATCATGCCTCCCATATTGCCATGTCAAGCCTCTAACTCACCTTTCTTGGCAAACTGTTGTTTGGCTATGTTACCGCTTTTGCTCATCCCCTCTTATAGCGTTGCTAGTTGCAGGTGAAGTTGAAGTTTGTTCCATGTTTGGAACATGGATATTGTTGGGATATCACAATATCTCTTTTTTAATAAATGCATCTATATACTTGGTAAAGGGTGGAAGGCTCGGCCTTATGCCTGGTGTTTTGTTCCACTCTTGCCGCCCTAGTTTCCGTCATACCGGTGTTATGTTCCTTGATTTTGCGCCCCTTACGCGGTTGAGTGTTATGGGAACCCCTTGACAGTTTGCTTTGAATAAAACTCCTCCAGCAAGGCCCAACCTTGGTTTTACCATTTGCCTCACCACCACCTATACTTTTCCCTTGGGAGTCGTGCTCTTGAGGGCCATTTTTATTTTAACCCCCCGGGCCAGTGCTTGTCTAAGTGTTGGTCCGAACCGAGTAGACTGCGGGGCCACCTCGGGGAAACTTGAGGTTTTGTTTCACTCATAGGATGTCTCATCCGATGTTGCCCTCAGAACAAGATATGTGCAGCTCCTATTGGGATGTCGGCGCATCAGGCGGTCTTGCTGGTCTTGTTTTACCATTGTCGAAATGTCTTGTAACCGGGATTCCGAGTCTGATCGGGTCTTCCTGGGAGAAGGAATATCCTTCGTTGACCGTGAGAGATTGTGATGGGCTAAGTTGGGACACCCCTGCAGGGTTTTGAACTTTCAAAAGTCATGCCCATGGTTATGGGCAGATGGGAATTTGTTAATATCTGTTTGTAGAGAACTTGACACTTAACTTAATTAAAATGAATCAACCGTGTGTGTAGCCGTGATGGTCTCTTCTCGGCGAAGTCCGGGAAGTGGAACACGGTTCCTTGTGTTATGTTTGAACGTAAGTATTTTTCAGGATCACTTCTTGATCACTTGTAGCTTCACGACCGTTTCGTTGCTTCTCTTCTCGCTCTTATTTGCATAAGTTAGCCACCATATATGCTTAGTGCTTGCTGCAGCTCCACCTCACTACACTTTCCTACCCATAAGCTTAAATAGTCTTGATTTCGCGGGTGTGAGATTGCTGAGTCCTCATGACTCACAGATACTTCCAAACAGTTGCAGGTGCTGATGATACTAGTGTAGATGGCGCAACCTAGCTCAAGTGGGAGCTCAATGAAGATCTTGAACGTTGTTTTGTGTCTTTTCCGGTTGATCAGTAGTGGTGCCCAGTTGGGACGATCGGGAATCTAGCAATTGGGGTTGTCTTATTTTATTTTGGTTCCGTAGTCGGACCTTGATTGTATTCTGGATGATGTATGTTTAACTTGTATTTGTGTGAAGTGGCGATTGTAAGCCAACTCTTTATCCCTTTCTTATTCAGTACATGTGATTGTGTGAAGATTACCCCTCTTGCGACAAACCTACCATGCGGCTATGACTCTAAGTCGTGCCCCGACACGTGGGAGATATAGCCGCATTGTGGGTGTTACAAGTTGCTATCAGAGCCATCCCCGACTTAGGAGCCCCCTGCTTGATCGAATCGCTGACGTTGTTGAGTCTAGAATAAAATGTTTTGAGTCTTAGGATTATATATATCAGAGAGTAGGATTCTTTTTACTCCCCAGTCCCTTCGTTGCTCTGGTGAGGCCTCCCAACGTAGAAGTTTTGACTCTTCTCTCCTTAAATTTCACGAAAAAAATTTAGGATCACGCGGGTATCTTGGAATCGTTCCGATGGTTTTGTGATGAGAACATTGTTCTTGGTGCCTCCTGACATTTAGGGGTTGTGGCAGTGTCCTGGGGAGTTGAGCTCTGAGGTGTTGTCGTCACAATTTTATCGTTGCAGTTCTAGAATACCTGAGTTCGCCGACATCGAAAATCTCTTTTTATGCAGTTGTTGGTGAGATAACCTCGACGCCACCCGGTACTGGGGCGGGAGTTCGGGAGTATTGCCATAACTCGTATAACGGATGCTTTTCGAAGGTTGAGGTACACAATTTCTGAAGGTTTCTTGGTTATGTGTTGAAGGATGGATACAGCTGGATGTAGGAATTGTTAGTTTGGGTGAGATATTATGCTTCCCCTGTATCCCCAACACCTAGTTGCATAACTAGAAAGTTTAGGGAGTTTATAAGTGGGAATTCAATTAGCTCCTAGGATATCTTTCTGACAGATGTATGATTTGAAATTGGGGTTCGACGTCTAGTGGTCCGCCTATCCACGGTTGGTTTTACAGTGGTCTCATTGTGTCTTAAAGAGTCCTTGGCTATGCGAACTCGGGGACGCTTCGTATGTCATGTGCACTGCCTTCTACATGATGGTGCTGTACGATTGTAACACCCTCGATGCGACTATATCTCCCACGTGTCGAGGCACGACTTAGAGGCATAATCGCATTGAAGGCATATGTCGCAAGTTAGGCAATCTTCACAACATCCCATGTAATATAAATAATAAAGGGGAGATAACATAGTTGGCTTACACTCACCACGTCAATCAAGGTACATAAATAACATTACATCATCCAAACACTCATGGCCCGACTATGGCGCCAAAATAAAAGATAACCCAACATGCGACACGGTCCCGATCACCCCCAACTGGGCACCACTACTGATCATCAGGAAAAGACACGTAGTATCGTTGAGAGTCCTCGTCGAACTCCCACTTGAGCTCGAGCGCGTCACCTGGAGCGGAATCATCAGGCCCTGCATCTGGTTTAATAGTAATATGTGAGCCACAGGGACTCAGCAATCTCGCACCCTCGCGATCAAGACTATTTAAGCTTATAGGTAAGGCAAGGTAAAATATGTGGAGCTGCAGCAAGCGACTAGCATATATAGTGGCTATCCTGTTCGCAAAAGAGAGCGAGAAGAGGAGGCAAGGCGCGAGCGAGAAACTAGAGGACAACCTGCGCAAGCATTACTCCAACACCGTGTTCACTTCCCGGACTCCACCGAGAAGAGACCATCACGGTAACTCACACTGTTGATTCATTTTAATTAAGTTAATGTTCAAGTTATCTACAACCGGACATTAACAAATTCCCATCTGCCCATAACCACGGGCACGGCTTTCGAAAGTTCAAATCCCTGCAGGGGAGTCCCAACTTAGCCCATGACAAGCTCTCACGGTCAACGAAGGAATAGACCTCCTCCCGAGACGTTCCGATCAGACTCGGTATCCCGGTTCTTCAAGACACTTCGACCAGTTAAAACAAGACCAGCAACACCGCCCGAATGTGCCGACAAATCCCGATAGGAGCTGCACATATCTCGTTCTCAGTGCACACTCAGATGAGACTGGCTACAAGTAAAACCAACCCTCAAGTTGCCCCGAGGTGGCCCCGTAGGCAGCTCAGTCGGACCAACACTCAAAGGAGCACTGGCCCGGGGGGGTTTAAATAAGATGACCCTCGGGCTCCGGAAACCCAAGGGAAAAGAGGCTAGGTGGCAAATGGTAAAACCAAGGTTGGGCATTGCTGGAAAAGCTTTAATCAATGCG
This sequence comes from Triticum urartu, assembly GCF_003073215.2. Lineage (NCBI taxonomy): Eukaryota > Viridiplantae > Streptophyta > Magnoliopsida > Poales > Poaceae > Triticum > Triticum urartu. The sequence continues at coordinate 401,376,896 of NC_053022.1, read as the reverse complement.
AACTATCAAGGGGTTTCCATTATAACCCAACCGCGTAAGGAACGCAAAATCCGGGAACATAACACCGATATGACGGAAACTAGGGCGGCAAGAGTGGAACAAAACACTAGGCGAGAGGCCGAGCCTTCCACCCTTTACCAAGTATATAGATGCATTAAGATAACAAGATAATATAATGATATCCCAACAAGTAAATAAGGTTCCAACAAGGAACGGTCTCCAATCTTCACCTGCAACTAGCAACGATATAAGAGGGGCTGAGCAAAGCGGTAACATAGCCAATCAACGGTTTGCTAAGACATGGAGGGTTAGAGGTTTGACATGAAAATTTGGGAGGCTTGAAAGCAAGTGGTAGGCATCGTAGCATGGCATAGCAAAAGAGCGAGCATCTAGCAAAGCAAAGATAGTAGTGATTTCGAGGGTATGATCATCTTGCCTGCAAAGTTGTCAGAGTTGACTGGATCCTCGAAAGCAAACTCAACGGGCTCCTCGTTAGCGAACTTGTCTCCTGGCTCTACCCAAACAAGACAAACAAGCAAACGAAACACAATCAACCACGTGCAAAGCTCAAACAATATGATGCAAAGATGGTATGCTATGCGGGATGCGATGCGGGATGCATATGCAAGATTTGACAAGAGATGCATGAAGCTAGCCTCAACTTGGAAATCCAAGTGTGCCACTGGAAAGATGAGATGAAATCGCTTAAAAATGATATAAAGAACGCCGGAATCGGAGTTACGGTTAGGAAATGACAAGCAATTCAAATATGGCCACGTTCTGCGATTTACAGCAAGTAGCCATCTAAATGCAATGAGATGAACATGCTACAGCATTCAAACATGGCATCAAAATACATGGCAGGGATGCATTCATGATTCTTAACAAAAGTCTAGCACTGAGCTATGGCCAATTCATCCATTAACAGGTTCAAACAAGCATGGCAAAAATGCATATGGTAAACAGATCTCAGACTTGGTGAAATTAACACTTGTCTGGAATTTCAGATCGGGTAGCACTATTTGGAGCAACAAAACTACATGCTACAGGATCTGAACATGGCAAAGTGAAGCATGGCATGGAGCTACTCAAAGAGCTTAACAAAAGTCCCTTAGTGACCTTGAGCCAAAAGGGATCAGAAAATACAATTGCAAGCATGTGAACATGGCAAAAACATAATTAGTTCTCAGACTTGGTGAAAACTGGAGCATGCTGAAAACAGATATCAAGTAGGCATGTTTACGAGCTCGATGCACTCACTACAAAGCATGTCATGACAAATTAAGCATACACCCATCAAGAATACACAAAATACAAGCTAGACATGGCAAGAACAATAGCATAGCATGCATGGATCAACTACAACATCATCGGCAAAATCGCTAACAAGTAGACAATCTGCCCAGATTCACGAAATAGCAAAAGTAGAGCTCGATTGACTCAAGCTAGGGTGCTCCATAATTGCAAACAAAGACATGGATGGATAGATCACTACAAGATTAACAAAACATCCTTACTGATCATCCTCAAAAGAGGCACGGATCACTAGGAAACAACATGAACATATGGCCATATGAGATAAACAGCTCAAGGACTTAGTGGAAATGCTAAGTCCCTGAAATCAGTATTACCAAGTGCCTCACTTTGCAAGCTTGTGCTAGTCACCACACATCACAAAAATACATGGGTTGCACCTCTGGAAAGATGGCAAAACCCTTAACAAAACATATGTAGAACTCATGGGCATATCATGCACACAATAATCATGGCAAAAATGACAAATATCTAAATGGAGCAGCAGATCTGACAATTATCCCAAGTAGCACTCTTCTAACAGCACTTCAGGCATCAAGATGAACTCAAATGAAAATGATGCAATGGAACGAAATGATGTACTCTCTGAGACGAACATTTTGATATGCTATATGCCCAAAACGGAGTTACGGATGCAAAGTTACGGCATGATGAACATGGGCACATGAACTAGGGTTAGGGACGGAAAGTCAACCCGAGAAGAGTTTTTCAGATCTAAGATCCAGTGCACGGGAACCGATGCTCGCCGGAAAGTCGTCGGTGCCGCCGGAGGAGAGGTCGGCCGGAGCGGGGAGAAGCTCTCCGGCTCACCGGAGTGGGGGGAGGAGCTCGCCGGCGTCGACCGCGGCGGTGGGGAACGGACTTGGCGGCGGAGATCCGGCATGGAGGCGAGGACGGCGGCGGCCGGGCGCGACGAGGCGGCGGTCGCCGGAGCTGACGGCGCGGCAGCCGGAGCCGGCCGACCTCGAGCAAGGCGGCGGCGGGACGCACGGGCGCGGGGCGCGGGGCGCTCGAGCCGCGGGGGCCTGCCCCGGGCCGGGCGGGCCGCGGCGGTGGGAGGCGGCGGCAGGCCACGTGGCACCGCCTGATTGGTCGCAGGCATCGGCGGCGGGGTGTCCGGCCCGGACGGACAATGTCCGGTGCGGCGCGAGGGGTGGATCTAGGGTTAGAGAAGGAGGGGATCCGGGATTTTCGAGAAGGGGCTATATATATGCATAGGAGGAGCTAGGAGAGTCCAAATGAGGTGTGGTTTTCGGCTACGCGATCGTGATCGAACGCTCTAGATGATGGAGAGGGTTTTGGTGGGTTTTGGGCCAAATTGGAGGGGTGTTGGGCTGCAACACACACGAGGCCTTTTCGGTCCCTCGGTTAACCGTTGGAGCATCAAACGAAGTCCAAATGGTACGAAACTTGACAGGCCGTCTACCGGTAGTAAACCAAGGCCGCTTGGCAAGTCTCGGTCCAATCCGGAAATGTTTAATCCCCACACATGAAAGAAAGGTAGAAATGACCACCGGAGGAGAACGAAGCGCCGGAATGCAAAACGGACAACGGGGAAAATGCTCGAATGCATGAGATGAACACGTATGCAAATGCAATGCACATGGTGACATGAAATGAGATGCATGACAACGACAACAACACACGGAGACAAAAACCCGAACCCGAGAAAATAAATAACTTAACGCCGAAAACGGCAAGAGTTGGATTACATATTGGGTAAATCATATCCGGGGTGTTACAACGATCGAGCCTGTGTGGGCCCCACCACGAAAACTTCGGACGAAATCTCCATCATATGTTTGTTCCGGCTTATTTTGCAAGCAAATTCTTTGTTTTGTTTTCAGTTGTCGTATTTGAGTTGCTTCAATGTCAAGTGTTGATTCCATACCTTTCCTAAGCGGTGCTCTCATATTTCTATGGGGGTACTAATCTTTCTCGATCTTTGAGTTTGCCATATCAATTTCTTCTGAACCGGTGTGTTTCTCTTCAAGTGGATCCGATCATTTCAACATTTGCAAGACCACCTCTCAGTTTTTCTAATGGTGTTCATTCCATCTGTCCAAGTTGCCTTTATTTTTCCCCCCCCCCCCCCCTTTTTTTTTTAAGGACTCTGATTTCTTATCCAAGTATCATTTTATTGATGGGAAGTCTCTCCTTTCTTTTCCGTCAATGTTCTTAACCGGTGATTATCATGAAGATTCTAACAGAGCTTCTAGTTCATCATTCTTTGTTCTCTTTCTTTTCCGGTGGATTCAATTCAAGATTTCGGTGTTGATCATATCTCTTTCCTTATTTCAAATGTTTTCCCATGCCGGTGTACCTATTAATCATCCATTTCTCGCTATTCAATTGTTTCGGAGTGCTGAAGTTATCTCGAAGATTCGTGTTTCCACTCTGCATTCGTTCAAGCTCTTTCGAGGATGTTATCTCATTCAAGCAATTTAATTCAACCGGTGCAATCTCTCTTATCGAACAATCTTTTCAACAGTGTATTTTTTTGAGTGGGCCCTAACCCATAGGTCTTTTCTCAGGATCTTACCTAACTCTTCTTTTTCCGGAGTTATTCTCAAATTCATTTCAAAGTTAACGTAAGAATGAATTATCATCAGTCATATGTCTTGAGATCTTTCAAATTCTTTTCATTGTTGATTCAACCTTTATATTCTTCATTATTCCGGAGTTCTTCAACAATTCATGGTGGTTTTTCTTATCGTCATTCTCAACATTTGAAGCCCGAAGAAGAGTTTTTCCTCCAAATCTTATCCGTTTCTCTCAAATATTCATGATTCTAGCTTGTTGCCATCCTCTCCTAATTGTTTTCGATTGTGAGAATTC